>NW_003852405.1:24896392-24991449 GCF_000181295.1 Otolemur garnettii
TTTTTTGGCTGGGGCCGGGTTTGAACCCACCACCTCTGGTATATGGGGCCAACGCCCTACTCCTTGAGCCAAGGCGCCTCCCATCACCACACTGAAGTATTTTAAAAATTGTTCATGATAATGTGGTAGCCAGTCTCTGAGTTGGGCCACAGTGATCTCTGTATCCTGACAGTCCCACTCCTGTGTGGCCACCCCACCCCATGTTGAGCAGAACTGATTGCTGTAAACAAAAGGCTGGGAGGGAAATGATGACATGTGACCTCTGAGGAGAGGTCCTGAACGATGCTGTGGTTTCCGTCTCGGCACCTTTGAGGACAGTCCCTGCAGGATGCCAGCTGCCATGCCACTGTGAGGACACTTGAGTAACCTACAGAGGGATCCACGCTAGACAGAACTGAGGCCTCTCACCCCTGGCCAGTGAGGAACCAAGACTCCTGGCCCCCAGCTCTGTGAGTGGCCATCTTGGAGGCAGATCCTCATCTCAGGGAAGTCACCAAAGGACAGACGTCCTGAGGATACCCTGGCTGCAACCTCAGGAGAGCTTTGAGCCAGAACCACTCAGCTAAGAATTCCTGATTCACAGAGATGTGGGGGAAACATTATTTTATTGTTTTAAGCCACTGAGTTTTGAGGTAATTTGTTATGCAGAAATAGATGATGGAACAAACAGGGAAATCTATGTTAGATTGTTAATTGAAAAAAAGCATGGCACAAAAGAACAAATTCAGCGTAATTTCACTGTCATAAATTGCACAGAGAAAAAATGAGAAGAAAACCCTACCAAAATATTAATGGTATTTATCATCAGCTGTTAAGGGTTACTGGCTAAATCGTAATCTCTTTTATAGTTATAATGAGCAAAGTATTAGTTTTATACAAAATACCCTTAAAATCATTTTTAAATAATTATTTCTTTATTAGCAAGATTGAACAGGCTTCCATTGGCTTGGTAATATGTTGGAGTGATAATATTCTGGAAATAATTTCAAACTCTAAAATATGGAATTCTATTTCTGGCATCGGGTCGGTTTAAATGGAGTTATTTTTTACGTATGTTTTGCCTTCAGCTAGCCTACCTGAATTTGCAATTTCCTTCTAGCTTCAAATATATTCTTAATTCCAGAAGGAAATTCCAGGCATTCTGATGCCTTCTGTGAAGATTAGGCCGTAGTTACTCCGAACCACCCTGCCTAGGTGTCAACATGTTATATATATTACCAGCAAATGATGATGAAAATAATGTGAAGGAAAACAAAAATTAAGTTAACGTATCTCTCTGCTACGTCACATAGTGAAGACAATGTAAACATATAACACAATAGTTAAAAAGTGAAGTCCAATGTTAAAGCTTGCCCTCCGTGTAACCTTCCGTAAGTTGCCTATGCTTCCAGTATCTCTTTCTCTTCATCTTCAAAGTGAAGATGCTACTTATGCCATCAGACAGAAAAGTTTGCTTTAAACCTGCCTTAACATCGAGGGAGTATGAACTATTTGTTATTCTGTGCTTGAACTTTTCCAATATGCACAGGCAGAATCAGGATGCCTAGAATTTAATTATTTGAGACACTGTATAATCTACAATCCACGGGAAGTGAAACACGAGTAACTGTTAGATATTTTACTTAAGCTTTGCAGTTTCACAGTCTGGGAGTCAAATCCCCACCCAGCAGTTTATTTGCTGTGTGACACTGGGGAGTAGCTTAACCTCTCTGAGCCTCATTTTAGTTCCTTGGCATGAAGAACAGGTGGACCATCTCTAAGGTTGTTTGAAGGATGAAATGAGATAACAAAGGGGAAAAGAGCCCAGCTCCTGGTACACAGGAAGTAAAAGGTAGGTGCTAATTCCCATTGTCTGTGTATTAGGGGAGACATGAGAGAGAAGGGGACACTGGGTAAAAGTGAAAATGAGAAGGTGAATTAATGTGAAAGGACACGTGGCGAGACGTCACTGCACTATGTACCGCTCCGTTTTGTTAACCCCAAGAACAACATCATCTTCCTCATCGCCATAAGCTTATTAGATGTTTGCTCGTTCATCTCACCCTGGCATATTAAACCGCCTGGCAGAAATGTCATATCTAATATTCACAAAAGCAAATACGACTGCATCTAATTTGGCTGTGTTCTGAAAAGTTCCTGCTTCAGCTTGTTAGAAAAAGTTCACAGAGCTGAAACACTCGCAAGGCAGATAATGGTAAGCCACGAGATGTCACATCTCTCCCTGTCAGAAAGAAACAGGAATATATTTATAAGGTTAATTCAGGGTCTCTCTCACTCTGTCAAAATAGTGGCACGTGAGCATCTGGCATTCTTAGGCCCTCAAGAATTGCTGAATAGCTCAGAAATCTAACCCTGTTGTGTAGACTTCCCTGACACACTTACCGGTCTCCAGGATTGAATTTTAAGCAAGCTGACAATTTCTGATCTTGATCTTCATGCACAAGATACTTTGTCTACAGGGTACAGTGTTTCCCTGAAAACTTCATTTCCCCTCTTCCTTTTGCTAATGTTACTGTTGGTTGTTTGGAATATTTAATTAATTTTTTGTTTTTTTTTTTTTTTTACAATCTGCGTATGCCCTGAGGCTTTTAAAACAAAGGACATGATTTTTAAAAATCCAAACAAAAAATTAATTAATTAAAATAGTCATTGCAAGTTATTATCCCAGCTCTCAACTGGGAATATTTCGACATGCAAAGAAGGGGGTAATAAAACAGTTTCCGGGATTGTACAAGGACTGTGAGACTTCTCCAAGTCCCTCTGTCCCTGCCTAGGGCAGGCTTTCATAACACGCCCTGCTACATGCTTTTCATGAAAATTATAGCATAGCAATCACTCTCAAAGGAAGGACGGAAAGAAAGAAGGAAGAAAAAACAATTAAAAAGGTTGCAGAGAGAAAACTAGTTATGTTCTCACTGACTACATATAAATGTTACTTGGCCAATGTGGACTTTTTTTTTTTTAAATCAGTGAAACTGTCAAAAGCACCAAAGATACAAGCCAATGGACAGATAAGGAAAGAACCCTTTCATTCAATATATGATAAACAGAATGCACGTTGGATTTTGTCATCTGATTTTATAACTGACGAGACTGGAAGGAATGACGGTGGAGTTTGCCCAACATTGCTTGGACACCAATCCACCTCATCTGACTTAAAACTCGGTCTCTCCACTGCATGTGTTAGCCTGTCTGCTCTTGGAGCTCAATTCTTTACCCCGGTCACCGTCCCTGGTGCTTTAGTAAAGGGTCAGTTTAGGTTCCCTTCTCTATCCCTGTGCCAATGGTCACTTTCCCTTAATTGCTATGACAGGTTTATATAACTCAGATAAATCTACGTTGGAGGTTAGATTTTCAATGAGCGATTCATTGATATAATGGTTACAAGGGCATTATGGATTTCTGTCTCTTCATTTAGGGTCCATTCAGCAATTTGTAATGTTTTACAAAATTTTTATTTTACGTGACTTGTCAAATGAATTTCCAAAAGTTGTTCACAGTATGTCTTCATTTCTGAAATAGTCTTCCCCCTTTCTGTTCTTAATATTGTTATTTTTTTTTATTTTTGCCCTCTGTCTCTTTTTAATCAGAATCCAGAGATTTGTAGGGTTTTTTTTGTTTTAGTTGTTCAAGAAACTACACGTTGTATCCCCTGTAATGTCTCTTTGTTTTCTATTTATTATTTTCTTCCTTCTAAGTCCTCTAGAATTTTTCTTTTTGAACTTCCTACCCAAATTTCTTAATGCCTAGCACAGTAATTGTTGGCCTATCTCCTTTCTAATAATTACAGACTAGAAATTTTCTTTTTCTTTTTTTTTTTTTTTTGAGACAGAGCCTCAAGCTGTCCCCCTGGGTAGAGTGCCGTGGCATTACAGCTCACAGCAACCTCCAACTCCTGGGCTCAAGCGAGTCTCCTGCCTCCGCCTCCCAAGCAGCTGGGACCACAGGCGCCCGCCACAACGCCCGGCTATTTTTTGGTTGCAGCCGTCATTGTTGTTTGGCGGGTCCGGGCTGGGGGTTCGAACCCGCCACCTTAGGTGTACGTGGCTGGCGCCTTAGCCAGTTGAGCCACAGGCGCCGAGCCCAGACTAGAAATTTTCAACAAACTACTTCATTAGGTTTATTTGATGTGCTTAAATAATGTTTTTCTTATTACCATTTACTTCTATTTATTATAAACAGATAGCTCTTATAGAACTATCTTCTAGACAGTTCTTTATATTTTACCTAATCTGACATTTCTCTCTCTCCAATTGGGTGTTCAGGTCATTTATTTTTATTGGACTAATGAATACTTTGTGTTTAAACCTGCCACCTTTCTAAGACTCCCTTTTTTTCCTTTTTGTTCCATTTATTCTTTATTCATTGAATTAATTGAGAATCATTCAGGGTTTCATTTTATCTCTTCTATTGATTTTTAGGTTAAAATTCCCTGTAGTTTTAATAGTCACGTAATGATTAAAACATTCACCTTTATGTTAGCACGGTCTACCTTAATCAGTACGCCCTATTGCATAAGCAATGTCAGAATCTTACCCTACAATTTCATTCCTATGAATATATATCTGCTTCAAGAAAAAAATTAGCAGCTAGAAACAATAATGATTTATTGATTCTCCAGATCCTGCAGGTCAGGAGTTTGGACCTTGTTCAACTGTGCGAGTCTTCTACTCCCTTGGATGTTAGTTTGGTGGCTGAATTCACCTGTTAGTTTAGCAGAAGCTCAAGCAGACGGCTCCTACTTCAGTGTCTGTCTCAACAGAACCTCCGATCATTCAGTAGCCTGACCCAGACTTCACTGTGCCATGGAGCTGGACCCATGAAGAAAAACTGCAAAAGGACCATTGCTTCTGTGCCAATTCGTAATAAGCTTCTGCTTACGCCGTGCTTGTGACTTAGCCAAGGAAAGTCACCTACTGATGCAAAAGGGGGTGTGAGAAGAACCGCATAAAGGCATTCGCAGAGCAAGTGTGGCAAACCTGGGGGGGGGGCATTAATGTAAAAACCACAAGAAAAACTAAATCAGGGACATATATGTGACAGACCTGCTCCAAAAGCCTTTAATATTTATCAAAATATTGAGCCTTTTTGCTGTTCTGCATTCCCACCTACAGATTCGAAGTTCCGGATGGCAGTATTTTCATCCACCTAAAGAATTATCTTTATTATTTCTTGAAATAAAGGTCAAGTAGAAGTCATTTCTGTGTAGTTTTTTTTTTTTTATTTGAAATTAACTTTATATTAAAACAGAATATTTTCCGTGGATCTAGGATTCTAGTTTAATAGGATTTTTTATTTTAATTCAGTATCAGCACTCTTAAAACGTCATTTCATTGTTCTCTAGCTAATGCCGTTTTTTAATTCCTTCTTCCTGGGATTTCAGGACCATCTCTGCGTTGGTGGTGTTAACGTTCTCATCAGGTTTAGTAAGTTCTTGACCATTACACCATCTTCACATATTTTTTCTATTTCTTCTGCCTCATTTTCTCCCTCTTCTCTCTTTTGGAATTCAAATGGAAGTGCATTTTGATCGTGTTATGTTAGGAATATCCCATACGCTATTCTCCCACTGACATTGTTGTTGCTGTGATTATTGTTACTCTGTCTTTCAGCTCCGGTGTGGGTTCTCTCTCTGGACTTGTCTTCAAGTTCACTGATTTTATCAACTATGTCCAGTCACTGTTAAAGCCAATGATTTCTTCATTTCTGCCATCCTATTTTTCATTTTGGATCTTTGCCCGTTCCCATCAGATTCCACAGTTTCTGGTAGTTTCTTTAGCGTAATTCTTTTATCATAATTGTTTTCAAGTCCTGATCTGGTGATTCCAACATCAAGGCCGTCTGCGGGACTGCTGCAGTGGACCGTGTCCTCTCTTACGAGGGGCCACATACTCTTCCTTTTTCATGCATCTCATCATGTTTATAAACTGGATGTTTTGTATACAAGCAGGAAAGAAAGAAATAAACACTGTTTCCTGCCAGAAACAGCTGTGGCCTTCCTCTGTTAGTCCCCGTACATGCAGGCCGGGGTCAGTCTCTTTCACAGTTGACTGGGTGTGGCTTGTGTTGCATTTGCGTTAGGAGTTTGATAAATTTGACTGCGCCCTCTCTACTACTTGGTGCGTGCACTCAGAGTCCCTTCAGCAAGACATGAGTCCTGAGAATCGGCACTTTTCTAGAGGTCCCTCTACACTTTGGGTGTGTCTGCTTTCCAAATCATTGAGCTCTCTTTCTGTGCTTTCCAGTCCTACTGCCAGCTTTGGGGATAACTGGAGATTGGTGTCTCCTCTCTAGTTAGACCACAGCTGTCTGCCAGTTTGACATTCGTACCCACTCAGTTCTGCCCTACTAATCCCTGTCTCTGTATTTACAGGCAGTTCCCTTAAACTCTGTGAAGATCTAAAAACACTTACAAATATTTCCTGTAGATGTTTTGCCCTGCTCCAGCCTTAGACACATGAATCCAGGGTGTCTCCAAAAGATTGGCTTCAAATCTCCTGCCCAGGCCATCATTTTTGTAGATGAAACCACAGATCGCCTCTGGTGGGTTTCTTTTAACTCTTACATCCTGTACCACAGCTCCAGGGGATAGCCATAACATGCTTGGGCAAAGGCTCAACCCTGATCCCTCTCTTGATCCCTTCCTGCACAGACATTTACCATAAAGTAAATGGTGCATTCTTCAGACCCTAAGGAAAGACCTGTGGAAATGAGCTGATATGGACGTGGACCTGGTCTGGAACTGAGACTCCTAGGAATTCAACCTGTCATGCTAGCCCACATGACGCCAGTTAAAGCTTTCAGTGGAAAGCTCTCTGGCACCTATAGCCCAGATTTGGTTTTTAAATGCAACTATCTGCTAAGAAGAAAGAGAGCACCTTGGAGAAATCCCAATTCCATGGCTGGGCTACCATAGGAGAGAGGAACCTGGAATACCGTGGTGTGCCAGAGAGTCAGGCTTCTCAAAGAGTGGCAGGGCTACAGCAGAAGGACACAGAAGCCAGCCAGATGCAATTCCCAGTGACCAGACCTGGGTCATTTTAAGCATCAATATAAGCAACGTTTGGAGTGTTTTACAACACATAGAATAAAATCGAAATCAATAGGGTCATTCTGAAATAATTAAAGGTGAGGGAAGGACCATTCTTCCTTGGAGTCAATGTCATCTGATAAATTTAACAGAAATAAAATATAAAAATTAGTCATTGGCAATTACTTCAAGCAAACATCCTAAATACATGCTAAAATTAGCAGGTGAAAATTTAATGAATAATGGGAAATTTACTTAGTCCCAGAGTACTTAACATCTCCCCACGAGATACCTATTAACTACAAAAGAAAAATAGGAACTTTATAGTGGAGAAAGACCTGGCGGATACCATTTTGACCAAGTGACTAAGTCGACATCACTAGTCATTAGATAACTAGATGTCACATGCCTTCCATGTGACACCCAGAGAAGGACAGAGCATCACTTCCACTGTATTCTTGCTGGGAATGCATCTCCTGAATCAAATCACAAGGAAACACTAGACAAAGCAAAACCGAGAGACATTCTATAAAATAAATGACCCATAGGTTTCAAAAATGTCAAGATCATGAAACACAAAGAACGGCTGAGAAGCACTCAAAATTAAAAAGACATGACAGGAACATGCAATGTGCCACCCTGGATTTGATGATGAATTAGAAAAATGTCATTTTTGTAATAAAGGACATGACTCATGCTATTCACATAGTTTAAATAAACACTGTAGCTCAAATACCAGTACTATATGAATGTTACTTTTCTGGTTTTGATAACTGAATTATATTATAGCACAATGTTCTGAGTTTTTAGAAAATAACGGTGAAGTTTTGGGGCACAAAGCAGTTAATACAATTGCAACATGCATTCAAATGTATAAGACAGCTAATGTTCTTATAAAGATGAACACTTGCAAAGGCCACCATGTGGGATATTTCCTTCTATGAACTAACAATTTAAAAGATTTAGATCTAAGTTTTAAGACCCACAGAATGCAGAGATAACAAGCAGCGATACAAAGTGTGTTAATCTTATAAGGAAACTTTAGCAATCATCTGAAACCAAGTTCCATCGCCTTTTAGCTAAAAGAAGTAAATTACGAATAGTTTACCATTCACATTCCCACCTGGCAACGGCAACAATTTTTCATCTTCTAAATCTCAGTTATAACATGCGGACTTTGCTAGAAAGATGTACACCTGACATGATTTGTGCCTTCGGAGTGACCTCAAGGGGAACGTTCTCATAAATAATCCCATTATTCAAAATGACCGTATTTTCTTAATTTTAGACTTTAATGCCTAAGAAATAGTTTCTTATCCATACCTAAGGATCTTTCTTGTGAATGATGTCCTGAGTCTTTTAAATGCCCACTTGGTTTCTCCGTGACAAAACCTGAATTATTTTACCCACTAATAATATCATTAAAGATTGGTTTTAAACACCATGCTTGAAAAATTCTTGCACGCTCCTATTTTTTTTTTACCTCTAATATATTTTGATTATTTACGATCTTCTCGAGTCAATGCGTATAAGAAATCTGATGAAATTGGGGTCAATTGTGAATTACAATCAGTACTTAACATGCCAGTTCAGTTCTTTGTTAAGCCAGTGATGATGGATCTGTCATGATGGATCTTCCAGGCTAACCAGTAAGTTTCTGTTACCCTGAGTGCAATAATGCATAGGAACAAAAGATGTACACACACCCCTCTAGAATCATTAAAATACACCAAATGTAGCGGAAAGCCTTGCATTAGCATACGTGCCATGAGAATAATTGGAGGGAGAGGGGAACTGCCTAGCATTGATAGTCTTCAATGAGAACAACAAAAATAACAGAAGGCCAAAGCGTCAATGTTTTCAGCATCCTAAATGATAACAAGCAGAAATGAAATAACACATCACCAAGATGTAAAGGCCCCCACTCACCCCGGGGTCATCACTATGGTCACAGTTTTATACATATTATATATTTCCTATAGATGTATCTTTAGATATTCCAACAAAACATCTTGTACATGTGTTTTTGCAAACTTCATGGAATTGTTTTATTTATGCCATGGATTAAGCAACAGAGGTAAAAAGTTGTAAAATGAAACTAAAAATACCATAACTTATATAAATATTTAGAAATCCTGTAAGCAATTCCTTCAGAAACCTCTGAGATTTTCTTTTTTAAATTATTTTTTATGTTAATAGATTTAGGGGGGGACAATGTCAATTCCACGTATGTGTTGCACAGCGGTGAAGTCTGGGCTTTCAGGGTGCCCCATACCAAGCAGTGTACATCGTGTCCGATGGGTCACTTTTCATATCTCCTCCTCTGCCCCCGAGATTTTGAAATTATAAAAAAAAAAAAAATCATATTGCACTCAGCACAATGCTTTCTTCCTTTACAAAATTTTTGTTAGAGTATGATATTTATATGCCTGGAAGAGTATTTTTTACAGCAATATTGTAGAAATAGTAAAAAGCCACACCTATATGTTTATTTATTTATTTTTTGCAGTTTTTGGCCAGGGCTGGGTTCGAACCTGCCACCTGCGGTATATGGGGCCGGTGCCCTACTCCTTTGAGCCACAGGGGCTGCCCACACCTGTATGTTTTCTCTACTGGTTCTTCCTCTCCTGAGGGAGACTTACTTATCACTATTGAGTTACATTATAGTTTCTGTCAGCCTCTGTTTCGTGAGTTTTTCAGAACAGAGAACATGCATGTCTCCTCCTGGCATGGAATAAGTGCTTAGTAAAATAGTGAATAAATAATTGTTGACGGCAGTATCAAAGGCAGTATCAGCCTTGGTTAAATAACAAAAGATGTTTTAAAAAATAAAAAAATAAGAATTGAATGATTGTGCACCTACCTCTGACACAACATCAAAATAACTATTCTTCCGCTTGGTTTTACCTGGCGTTAAAGTTGTAAAATGTGTCTATTCATATCAAGGATGGTTTATGACCAATGGGAAATGTTTTCTTTGGAGTACCTGTATCTTTCATGATATTTGCATTCAGCCTCTTGATGCAGAATTCTACAAAGCATGCACTAAAATAATCCTGAGGTGAAAGCCCATCAACTAGTTGCTTCATCTGGTTTTCAAGGACTTAAATGATTTTTCTGTTTGTTTATTTGTTGATAGGAGGGTTTGTTCATTTGTTTATATTGTAAAATCACATTTAGTGATCAGTTTCCATCACTTTCCAAAAGTTTGTCGTATTACAAATCACATAACAGGAACTTACAGGTTAAATTACTTTCTCAAAGTCAAATTGCTATTAGTATGGGAACTAAATCTCAAACAGACCTTTTAGTTCCAAGGCCAGTTGTTTTTTAACTATGACAGGGCTACCTTGGAAGTAGCAGCAAGAGCTTTGTGTAAGTTTCACCATTGTTCTTTAGCATTAAAAACTTAAAACAAAAAAAGAAAAAAAGGAAAGGAAATCCCTGTCTGAATATATAGATATGAAAATTTTATTGGACAGGTTCTGTCTCATCACGGAGGTACAGTGTGAATATTCTAAATTTAGCTTTTCACTGTGCCATCACTGGTCTAAAAAGTAGCTGTTACTATAAAACCAGTCACTGAAAATAGCTGAATGCCACTGACAACTTAAAAAAATAATGTGCTTTATTTTTCGTATACTATTTTATGCTTCTGGTTGTTGTTCTATTCAATTAATGAAATCTATTTAGTAGATGAGATGACTTAAGACGCCAAAAAATGCTTTGCAAAGTTTATCATCTTTCCAACAGAAGACGGAATTGGCTACCCAAAGAATGATGAGGGGGGTTCTGCTCTATTTCACTTTTTATTTGCAAGTCTTTTTTCTTTTTAATACCATGTTTAGAGACGGTCTTATTTATTTATTTTATTTTCCAGTCTTCATAAAGAAACTTTGTTACAAGTTGAGTTCCTACAGGAATTTCTAAACCTCCAAGATGTTGCCTTTCGCAATAAATGAAGTACAACACCCTAGATCTTCACTCTAAATATAGATATTATAGCAAAACAGAAAATAAGTGTAAATAATTTTGACTTCTAATGTTTTTTTCTATGCCCTCTATTATTTAAATAATAAAGGGATGGGGAAAATATCCAATATGTTATCTTTTTAGATATAGATTCTCCTAAAAAATCCAGACTTCAATCCATGTATAGCTCCTATTTATAATTGATAATCAGCTGATATATGATCACCATGGCAACACACAAGAATGGTTGCTATTAGGCAAAGAAAAATAAATGCAAACAATAGTTAATATTTTTAAAATAAAATTGTTGAAAGAAAAAATGATTCGACAAACCCTGTAATGGACAGATTTTTTTCAAGGTTAAGGAATGTAGAGATTATGTTTTAATTTCAAGGATTCATGGACAATTTTTGATAATGAGTCAGCGAGGAGACAAGGAGGAAATACTACAACAGAGAAACGTACAGATTGCATTTTGTAGCTGCTGGCAATGAAGTGTCATTAAAACATAAGTAAATAAACAAATGGAGGCTAACATTTTTCCAATGGAATTTAAATAAAATATTAATAGTGTAAGTATAAACTATATATAATAATGAGAATAAAACATTTGGTAAAGTTATGAGATGTTCTGAAATCTGTACTTAAAAGCAAAACATTTTACTATTAAATAATGCAATTAAAATCAGTATTTAGGGGCAGCGCCTGTGGCTCAGTGGGTAGGGTACCAGCCCCATATACCAAGGGTGGCAGTTTCAAACCCGGCCCTGGCAGCCAAACTCCAATAACAACAACAACAAAATCAGTATTTAGAGTTAACTAAAGATGTGAATCAAAGTACAGAATAATAGCAACACCACAATTACAAGAGTGAACAAGAGACGTACGTAGCTAAAAATGAATAAAATGAATCAGAAAAGAAAAACTACAACTCAGTAAATTATAAATAGAAAGTGTAGTAACAAAGATGGTTATTTTTTAAATTGTATATTGACCTTTTGAAAGTTTATATTAAAATATAAAAATGTTAGTGAACAGGATTAATTTTCCAAGAAGTCAATGTTTATTCTAAAACACGAACTAAACTGATGAATAACTAGAGGAGAAACGAAGTATTAATAAACACATTTTAGGTTCACACAGTTTCAGTTTTAAAAAAAAGGTATTTCCCATATGCTATCACCTGTTACAGAGCATTGAACAAGATAACACAAGTTCATTTCAGAACCTAGAAAAACCCTAATGGTGATCCCCGCCCACATTCACCCAAATGAATAAAATTTTAACAATGTTAAGGATAAAAATGCTTCGGTAAAATCCTTTTAGGAAAAGTGCTTTACAAATCCTTTGTAAAATATTTGGATTATAAATAAAAGTATATCGCCCCTCGCCCTGTAGAAGGACTGAATCAAGCATGCAAAGCTTATTTAGTTTCAAGGAAATGCATTAATACAATGCATGAATAGACTACATGAAATGTGAGCATTCAGTAATGCTTGTGGTCGGCCACAGGCAGGGCTCCTGCCCGGAAAAGATATGAAGCCATAGAATTTGGCAATGTATCCCGGTAGGGCGTAGAGAATCTTTATAATGTGGTAATAAGATGGATTTTGAGAGCTCAGTCTGGTCCCTGTTCTAGCTTCTCTCACCCCTAACCTGGAAGCCAGACTCCTTGAAGGTAGCCGGCCCCTGACCCACCATGCTGCTCACACATACCCTTAATTCTGTGTGTGCCTCTCACAGAGCGATTTTCTTCATCAACAGGGAAGCAGAATGCAAACCTCAACCATCTCTCTGGCGTGGTTGTCAATGCTAGGCCTGGACAAACTCATTGCTAAAATGACACCAGATAGAAGCGGACACCCACTCCTAACACTTGCCTAGAATGATAAGGAGTCTTCTTCACTTCCTCCAACGGCTAGCAAATGGAAAAACAGTGGAGTCATTCTATTAGAACCCAGAAGACCAACGGTTTGAACGTTCAATCTAATGTTACAAGGTTGGTAACAGAAATAAGACACGATGATTAGAAAGGAGGGAGTAAACAGAAGGCTTTTACCTTTTAGGGACTACTACACATATCTGGACAAACAATGATACATTATTTAGAACCGCTTTAAAAATATGCGGCATGAACTCAAACAAAAGTAAATATTCCCAAGTCAAGAATTGTCCTAGGTAGCTCAAATAACTCTCGAGAAACGTAACTGGAAGGGTAGACAGGAAATGTTCACTATTGTGTAGCTGCAAAATTTAACAGTATACTTAGATGCTACCGAGAAAAAGCTGGTAAGGAGAAAGGATAACCTTGCTTTATTCACTGTTATTGCTGGGAAAATGAGCAACATAATATCAGCTAGTGGCTAGGAATTATTTTTTAATCATTCAAATTTAATTTTGAAATACTAATTCTTTAAAATTACTAAGTGGATAATAATTCTCCTATCTAATATGCCCTCAAAATTTCTTTGATCTATTTTTTCAATCTAAAATCCATTAGACTTTTGTAATCTATATTCTCAAAGCCGCTGTATGGAGGTGGATTAAAGCCAGGGAACCATGGCACACAGCAACACAACCATGAGGGATGCGGACAGGAAGACTGGAAGGGCAAATACGTGTAGGCTGGAAAAAATGCAAGTTTTTCATAGCTGTAAGTCTATTTGGAGAGAAAAATATACGTCTTCCATAAGAATCAAAAAGCAAAAAAGACTCTTTCTTGTGTTCTTCCGTAAATTTTCTCCTGGGAGGCAAAATTCTACCCCTGGTTCTAACTTCTAAAACATAATCTCCAACCTAACATTTCCTTTGCTATCTTTAAGAGGATCATCAGTGTTGTGGATAAAAAAGACTCAAATACACATTTATTTCAGATCAACTAGTATATTATTATTGATGTACTATATTTTGGGAGGGCTATACAAAATTATATGACATACAAAATCACAAGACATATTTCCTGTTAGCAAAAGAATCGAGTTGGGGAGATTCTTTCAGTATGATTAATAGAAAAAACAATAACATTGTCGGAACATTAATTTTCTTTAAAGAATCATGATAGGAAGGGATAACAGAGACAAAGTTATCATAATCCCTGTCTTACAAATGTGCATCATGAGTAGCATTAGTATCTGGTGGTCAAAAAGACTTAACTGTTTTTGCCTAGATCTGTCCAAGTCTCACGAGGAGAGCAGGGTTGGAGAGAGAAACCTATTTTGTGTGTTTTTTGTTTTGCTTGTTATTTGAGAGGGTTGGGGTGGGGAGTGTTTCCGACACATCAAATAATTTATATTAGCAGTGACCAAACACTGAAGGTCAGCTTATTCTTCAGACAGTAAACAATATAAACTACTTTCTGGTTTTATTGTTAACAGTTCCTGCCTATAACCTGATTCCTGGATAATTAGGGACTGCAAAGGTAATTAGGATTCAAGTGCACTGAAGCTCACAATTGAGAGTTGTGCTTAAAAGCCTTAGAAACTTAGCAAGAAACTCCCCCTGCATCCTTTAAAATGGTCCACAAGTCTAATCACCAACTCGAGAGAGGGGATACTGCAACTCCTTTGAGTCAGGCAGTTACAGAAAGGACCCAAGGAAGACCCCTCGCGTCTCTGAGTAAACAAAGTAGCTTTCGTTGTCAGCTGTAATAGGGCCTGGAACCCACCCAAATGGGACTGAAATCCAAGTGTCATTTGCACGTCCTAAATATATGGTGTTAAGCTTCATCCCTAAACACCGATCTACTGTTTATTTACCAGTTAATAGTTCATTTCATTTAGCCATGTAAAGCAGGCTCTGCTTCTCTGCTGTCATTAGAAACTCGTGTTAAAGGAACCTAGTAATATTTTAAAGGGGAAAATAAAAAGTAATGAGGCATCTCCTTGAAATTTGGGGGTGCAGTCCAAATGGTCCTGTCAAATTCCATTTATTATAATAATTAGGCAGAACTGTATCAAAAGTTCCAGCATTAAAGGGTACCTTCTGATACTTTAAATGATCAGGATCAATATGCCTTCATCAGTTTTCCAGCCATTACAAATGGCCTCTTGGACATTCTCCTAAGTCAGTGAGAAGAGTAACTGGTACACCACTCATCAGTAACTCAGGTAACAACTGGCTCATTTAACTTTTTATATATATACTTTTTGTCCTTCTCCCCCAAAAGGACAAAAGGAAATGGTATTTGGTCCAGCCCTGATAAATCAATAACTTAATGCAGTTAGTTACACTTACTTAGTGCAGTTAATATTAAAAGCCTGTAAGAGTTTCCTTGTATTTACTTCTTTATTCCCACGTCAGCCGTTACAGAACATTCTCATTTTCCACATGAAAGCCGCAGGAGTCATTTCACAGCACAGACCCAACAGACTGAGCACCAAAAGATTAAGTGGCTAAGCCGCCTAGCATTGCTTGTTTAGCTTTGCCCACAGGATTTGAATTTGCACTACACTGTTGAACATCCTAAAATAATTTAACCACATCCCAAACACGGCATAAAGAAAGTCTGTTCCATTTCTCGCCTCTTTAGATTGCACGTCCAGAGCAATTTCTCCCAAATTAAATGCCATTTGGTTTGCGTTAGAATAATCAGGGCAACTTCAAACATTAATAAGTCGACAATAATAGCCCAGTTATTTTCTTTTCCAAAGAGTGCTGCACATACCTAAGGCAGCTTTTCTGTCTTTTCTACCCCTACTGCCCCCCCTTTATGTTTAAAATAGATCCATCTCTATAATCTTGTTGAGTCTTATGATTTGCACCCTGGTTTTAGGATGATGTGAATCTTAATATAAAGATAATTGTAAAAGAAAGAGAAAGCGGCAGCCTTCTGAAACGGAGTTGCTATTTGCAGGTTCTGCGGGGGTCACCCCAGGCATCGTTCAGGCCTTTACTCATTCATTCACGGACTTACCAAGTGTTTATGGTGAGTCCATATGTGTTGGTGTTGGGGGGCTTGAAATAAAAGGAGAGAGAGAGGGAGTCCGTATCAGTCAGGAATATGAGGCTAGTGTGGAGAAAACAAACAGTTAATAAGTCATAACGAGGAGTGTGGAGTTAGACAGACGTACCAAAGGCTGCAAAGTCTCATTGAAAAGATTTCTCAAAAGAAAAGCAGTTGGATCCAGAGTAGAGGGGTGAAGACTCACTGTCTGCTCATAGGGGCACATTCACCCCTCAAAATAAAGTGATCGGGCTTTATTTGGGACTAAGTTGCTCTTACTTGGGGGTCACTGTAACATCCCTTTGGTGACCTGATACAGTGCATAAAGGTGGGGGAACTAAGGCCCAGATATTTATTACTCCAGAGCAGAACTGGAAATCTGCAGCTGATTTCTAAACTTGGCAATGTCTATGAAATGAGAACGTCCACCAGCTATCACCCATCTGAAAAGCATAAAGTATAGTGGATTTATCAGCAAAGGGTGTATATGGTAAGATAATTTAGTCATTTAGACTAAAATGGATTGAAGAATGTCTTAAAAATAGGAAAGATGGCTGTGAACATCACCCATTAGCTGCTTCAGGTTTCTTACATCTGGAAACATCATATTTAATATCAATATCTTTCTGAGATATTACATAGACTACTTGATAACAGATGTCACACATCTTAAAAATAATAAGATTGTTCGGTGTATGTTGTATTTTTCGAGACCTAGCACCACCTTACCAGAATCATTACTTTTTTCCTTACATGCATCCTGCACTTCAAATTTATTTAAAAGATTACAACAAAAATTGGTGACTTCTTTTTTTCCATCTTTGTATGTCAATTCCCTGCAAGAAGCAAAGGCTTAAAAATATTTAACACGGCATCATGATAGTGAAATCCTCTTTTCTAAATAGAAAGAGAAGTATCCTTTCCCCTCTACTTCATTTGTTAGAATTCCCCTGTGAATCCATCAGTCCACCTCGCCAGCCACGCGGATATTGCTCTAACCTGCATACCAAGATTTCTTTTTAACGTTAACCATTGTGATTTCTAACATCACAGCAGTGTTTTTGTTTCTGCTGTGATTCTTTGATATTGGCAGGAATGAGTTCAAAAGAACGCAATGAAGCCTTCTTTAGGGGACTATGATACTCATGGACTCTGGGAAGGCAGCCAGGGGAATCCATGGGTGAAACATTCAAAGCAGAAGTTGTTCCACCCTCTTTTACCTCCTCACACGCCAACACTGACTGCTGAGGCGCCGAACTAAAGACCTTTGTCCTCGTCTTTGGGGTGTTCGATTTCTCTTATTTCCTCAGACCTGAATACCTGTTTTTATTACACTGCTTTCAGCATGATATGTTATGATGTTCTGAGATTTCACTTCAAGGCACAGGCGGTTTCTTTTACATCTGTGCATTTACTAATCATGGAACAGTCCTGGGGAAGGAGCTGCAGGGCCGGCCGTGTGGTAGCAACATAAGGATCCTTACACCCCACCAGAGGACCTGGCCTGGAGGTGTCCTTTACGGAGTCAAAGCAGGGCAGGAAGTTCATGCTCTTGGGATGTGACATGCTGACTTTCTCATTATTATTTGAATATAAGCCAAGTTAAAAAGAACAAGCAGTCTGAAAGAAAAAGCACCAGTTTCCTTGGCCCCACCATTTGCCTGTCAATCCCCCCTTCCATATTCATACTCTACAGAGCGAGGCGGGAAGGGAGGGGGAGAAGAGAGGCAGCAAATTGTCTCACACAGACATTGTTTGGATTAGCTAATAAAATCTGCTAAGCTTTCGAAAATCCCTATCAAAAATCAGGCAATTAATTTTATCTGCATTTCCAATCAAGAGCAGCCAACGTGAGTTTTCAGAGCAAAGACAGAGGGTAATTTGGTAATGTTATTTGGGTAATCACTGTTCTATGCTATAAACTTAGAAGTCTTTACAAAGTTTAAGAAATCATGGATCATCGCATGCAACCTCAGAATAAAAGAACTGAACTTATCAGTCTAATATAAAACACCAACATAAAATGCCTGATTATTTTAAATACTGCTACACTTTAAAAACTACTCACTCACACTATCACCCTGTATACGATAATGCCTTGCCCATGTTTTTAATACAGAAGCATTTAAGATTTCCCAAAAGACTGTTGCTTTATCTGGATTCCCTATAAATGGGGATAGAGTTGTAGAGTCATCAAAATTTGAGACCTGTCATGACCTTGGGGAGTAATTCAACCCAATATTCTGCTTTTATAAAATGAGCAACTGAGACCAGAAAGAACACATATTTTGTCCAAGGTTGCAAAGCTCACTCATGCAGAGCCCTTTTCTGATTCCCAGGGCTTCTAAGATATCCCACTTCATGCAAAGAGCAGGGTGGCTGGCAGGGCTTTTCCTGTGAAATTTCGTTCTTGCAAGTAAACCCACAAGGTTGAAAATAGTATTATGGTTTTCACTGAACTAGAAACTGCTATGACACATTTATATAATATTTAATACTTGTGTCTAGTTTTATATAAATAACATAATTATAGGTAATATAGATTCAACAAGGCGCAGCACTCAACACGTTCAAAGAAAAATGGCAGAGGTACACTAAGTAGGTAAGTTTCTACAAGATACTAAAGCACTTGTCAGTTTAAAACTCACTGTTCTTCAAGAAAATAAATGCAAGTGATGAATTTGAGAAAACATGGGGTTCCACAGATGAATAAAAAGCGCCTTTGAAATGCTGAACTATTATTTCCTAACTTTTACCTTTGCCAAAGAGATCTTTTCAAATGTCCAGTTGCAATTCCTTCAATGGCAGGTATGAGGCTCAGACCTGTTTTTTCAGCTCCTTTCTAAGGTGGGTGAGTGAACACGGGATGGGCATGTGCAGTGGGCACGCGGACATCAACGGCAGTCAGGACAGAACAACACCAACGGCAGTCAGGATAGAACAACACCACACACTGATGCACTGGGCTACCAAGGAAAACTGGGAAGATAAAAATGCTCTGAAAATGGTTTTATAAAAACACTGAAATGTAGACAAAAATACATAAGACAGGAAATCAAAGTAAACGTGTTCCCAGGTGGTGCTTTAAACAAATGGATGAAATAAAAATGGGGCAAAAGAGGTGCACTGTGCGGATAGCCATGAGCCTGGAATGTGAACTGCAAGTTTCCGTGAAGAGCTCAAAATGAGGGCCAGAGCCAATGAACCAGGAGGACAGACTAAGCCAAATGAAGATGACTTTTGTATGTGATTAAAAAGATTAAACGAGAAGGTTGACTATAAGCAGGAAAACATTTTTTGGCTTAATGATGAAAGCTATCAGGAAGCAGAGACAATGATGGATAATATGATGAGATGACCCATTTTAATTAAATTTCCCAAACATAAGTTAATCAAAAACTATTCAGGCCAAATAAAAAAATGGAAAATGGATGGGCAGCTAAGATATGAAGGAAGGAATGAGAAGAGACACTAGTAATAACAAATGATCAGCCCACTGAACTTGGTGGTGACTGATTGCCCAGGGCAGCCCTATAGCCCATCACCATCATGCCCAGCACTTCCTTTTTTTTTCTTGACAACAGTAGAGAAATTAACTGGTGCTATTCTATAAGAAACTCAACAGTAATTTTCAACATAAATAAAATACCAATGAAATAAGTTACATTTTCTACTCTTTTCAGTCTTAGTCTTCAAATCAATAGGGAAAAACAATGTCTCTGGTGTCACTCTTAAAATATTTTCCCTAAAATTAAATAATTGACAGAAAAGACAACTTTCTTGGTCACTAAAGCAAAACCTGTGGATTTGAAAAGCTACTTGTTTAACAACGTTGTAGAAACAAATAAGAGCCGCTGTGTACATGTGCATTCTGTTCTGAAATTTCATCTTCCCACTTTTCTGGAAGGTTCTCTATGGTTGGAAGCATTGTTGATAGCCGGTTAATTTCTTTTGTCATTGTCAGTTTTATGCAGAAGTAATTTAGTTTTCCTATATTTTCTAATTATGGCACTTCCATAAGCTTTTCAAGTTGTTGCATTTATTTTTTGCCAGCACTCAGAGGTGAACTGAGTGCTTACCGAATCCCACAGAACATTTCGAATTTTACGTTGCTATCTCATCAATTGGTTTAACTGCTCCATTCCCACACTCGGCCTTCCCTCGCTCTCTGCCTCTCTTCTTTTTGACTGACTCCACATTACTGCTGACACAAGAGCCTCCGACCAAAGGGAATAGCTCTTTTCCAGAGTTATTGTTTTGAATTCTATTCACTGTTAACTATGTCTCACTGAACCCTTCCAACATAAACAAAATATTTGGATGACTTTCAAAGTAATGATGCCCCAAGGCAAAATTTAATATAAACCCCCCCTCCCTTTTTTTTTCTTTTTTGCAACTCAGCAGAAAGATCTGCAGAATATTGAATGCTTGACAATGGCCAGGATCAATTTGTTACGTCAATTTGTTATTACGTCAGGTTGGACACCATCTTCTCCAAGACGCACATTGCCTGGTTTTTGTTCTTATTTCATTTTATTCTTTTTATTTTATTTTATTTATGTTACTTTTTTATTAAATCATAGCTGTGTACATTAATGCAATCATGGGGTACAATGTGCTGGTTTTATATATAATTTGAAATATTTTCATCAAACTGGTTAACATAGCCTTCATGGCATTTTCTTAGTATTTTATTTTTTGAGACAGCGTCTCATTCTGTCACCCTGGATAGAGTGCTATGGCATCATCATAGCTCACAGCACACCCAAACACTTAGGCTCAAGTGATCCTCTTGCCTCAGCCTCCCGAGAGGATAGGGCCATCGGCATATTTCACCAGCCCTGCTTAATTTTTCTATTTTTAGTAAGGATGGGGTCTCACTCTTCCTCAGGCTGGTCTTGAACTCCTGAACTCAAGCATGAGTTCCACCTCAGCCTGCCAGAGTGCTAGGATCACAGGTCTGAGCCCCCGCGCCCAGCTTTGCTGATTTTGTTAAAGCACGGCCTGTGAGAGACAGATGCAGCATCAGCTGTTCATGATCACTTCTGATGTCAGTGAGGGAAGGATGCAACCCCCCAACAATCAGTCTGGGGCGGAGTCGCTTCAAATTGCTCACTGCATCTCCAGTTAGCCTGTGGTAATGCAAGAAGAACTCCCTATCATGCAGGATGCGTGCTGCTTCAGTCATCAACTAAGCAAATTAATAACAGTCAGCTCCTAACTACTTCCCTGAATAACTTAGAATATGTTATAAGAAGATGATTAAAGCCTCTAAATTCTAGAGAATTTTTATTCATTCTGTTCATGATCCAGCTAGATCATCTATTGTTTATTTATTTATTTATGACAGAGTCTCACTCTGTTTGCCAGGCTAGAGTGCAGTGGCATCATCTTAGCTCACTAGAACCTCCAGCTCCTGGGCTCAAGCAATCCTCCTGCCTCAGCTTGTCTCAGTACGCCTAGTAACTGGGACCCAGGTGCCTGCCACAATGCCCTGCTACATTTCTCTATTTTTAGTAGGGATGTGGTCTTGGGCTTGCTGACACTGGTCTTGAACTCCTGAGCTCAAGCAATCTGCCTGCCTCAGCCTCCCAGAGTGCTGGGATTACAGGTGTGAGCTACCACGCCCAGCCAAGATTATCTAACTAAATATAAAATATTAGTAGGTAAGACAATCTAATCTTGGCTGTCTCTGATCTTTAAAAAACATTTCTTTCAGTCTACTCTTCTTAGGAATATGTGTTCCTATAAAATCACTGAAAATTTATGCATAGGAAATTGTCTGGAACTTATCAGCTTCAAATGACTAATTTTCAGGAGGTACTTCTAGACTGAAAGGGAGTGGTTAATAACCCCAGCATATTATTTTTCCTGATACTTAGCAGCTAGAGTTTCTACTTTGGCAAAGCTGGAAATAAGATATCAGAAGTTATTTTAGGGCTCTGTCTACTTTTAGACAAAATAAAGGCAAGTTTCTGGATAACAGAAGAAACAACATTGTGAACTGAAGAGAATGAGTTGAACAGGGAAGAAGATAGTGTCGCTGTAACCAACGGCTATTGGTTTGTTCTCCGGTTTATTCTGAAATATTGGCATGGAGGTTTGAACCAGCACACTGTGGGTGCCAGAATCATCTTGCTGTTTTGCTAGACCAGGGGTAGAGATCACATTTCTCGAGTCAGCAGACTTTTCCTTCTTACATTTAAGGTGCTTTTCCTGGTCTTTCTCACAGCTTCTAATTTTCACCTAATGAAATCATAAGCTGTAGAGTCAAAAAAAAAAATCTGAGGTTGAAGCCAAACTTTGAAAGTTATGACCTGTTTGATTTTGGTTAAGTTAACTCTCTTAGCTGTAGTGTCTTCAACTGTAAAATGTGAAGTTAAGTAAGTCAGTGTTGAAATGAGATACTCTGTGTGTGTGTGTGTGTGTGTGTGTATAATTTAACAGAATACCCATCATAAAGTTTCAATAGACCTTAGCTAGCATGGTTTTTGTTATTTCATTATTAACTTTGAAGATATATTAATTATTTTTACTCCGGTGGGGATATATTAAGTCAATAAATTAAAATGCATGCACTCATTCAGTTAGTATTTCAAAAGAGCCTAATCTTCTGGACACTGTCCTGGTCATTGGCAGGCAAGGATCACATAAAATAAGACCCTAGATTTTGAGGCACGTGTGCAGTCTATTCAGGGAGACATATGAATAACTGATAGGAAGGCATCAAAAAATATGATGATAGACAAGCAATTAAAGGAGCAAAGCACACAGAGGAGGAAATGTTTTCTCTTCTCCTTGAAGGATACTCAGTGGAGACGCTATATACCACGTAACTGTTGAGTTTGACCTTGAAATGTGCGTGGAAATCTGCCAACTCAAGAAAGGGCAGAGGAATTTCCAGCCAAAGGAATGGACAGTGCTTCAGAGGTGTTCGTGTATGCATTACACCAGCAACTGTGATCCAGGCCTGGCTGGATGACCTGATAATATTAGCTTGACTGAAAAAAATGAACTTTTCTGAATCCCACTATTAATGTTATTACAAATAGAAACTTCAGCTTGTTTTGATATCTTTACCCGTCGGTGTGATAACCACCCATTCTACTGTTGAGTATTTCTATCCTTATTTCCAGTAATGGATTTTGGAATGTTTTACCCCTATCTATTTCCCCTACTAGTATGACCTTATTTACTATCTTTGCTTTACTCCGTTCCTCTTGGACAAAAAATCTTAAAGGATCTTATAATCCCATTGCTTCGCTGAGTATAAAAACAATCTGAACACTTTACCATTTGATTTCAAGATTCGCTGTCAACCTCCATAGACCTCTTTCCCTCTCTTTTTTCTCATTATTCCAATCAGGCCCTCCTGGGCTCAGAATATTGATTATATTGAAACACCATTAATGGGATGGTTAATGTTGTGGATTCTGAAGACTGATTGCCTGAGTCTCTATGCTGAGTTCACCACTTGATGAACTACATGACTGCAGACAAGTACCTTATTATCCCTAATGCCCTTACCTGTAAAATGGTAATAATGTAAAACTCCTATCTCAAAAGGAGTATGTGAATCAGAAATAGGTGAGTTAATTCACGTACGGAATTTAAGCAGGGCCTGGCAGAGGATCAACTTTCAGCACGTTTTGAGTTAATAGTACTCTTCTGTGTTCAAAATAAATATCCGCCTTTAGATTATCATTTCAAATGGTTTTTAAATAATCCACGATGATTTTTTTTAAATAACGCATAAAGATCTGCTTGCTTTAAAAGAGGCAAGCAGCAGCTAGTGGAGGACATCAAGTGCAGGTGACGCTCTGCCTTTAGTACCCACCACTCCTTTTCCAAACCTCAGAGGTGACTCTGGTGGCCATTTAAAGGGTATCATCTGGTTCTTGAGATCTATGTTTATTTCATTGAACACGAATTAAATCTCGCCCCATAAATTATTCTAACATTTCTTTGACTTAATATAATTCAAATAAATTTCCATGACAATGCGTATTAAAGTCATTTATTCACCAGATTGTTCCTAACCAGCCTTGATGTGCAACTGGCACTCACACTCTGCTGCATGTGTGGTTCATTCCTGTCCAATAGGCACAGGACACTGCAGAGTGTGAATATGAGTTCTTTTCCTATTCTCCTATTCAAAGAAATTTGGATGGTTTTAGTTTTTGTTCATATTACACTTGTGTTCCTACGAGCTTTTAATTTTTAAGAGAGTTTCCAAGAAGTGCAAGTACTGATTTTTGTGGATACTGCCAAATTGCCATCCACAAAGAATTTGCCAATTCACCCTCTCACCCAGAGTCCTTGAAGTGGCTATTTCTCCACATCTCCCACACTGATGTCCACCAAATGATGTTTTCAAACGCATTTACACAACTGTTACAAAAGAGGTTTTCTTTGGCCAAATAAATTAAGAAACATGGGAGTTTTATTCACCAAAGTTTGTATATTTCAATGCATTATAAATTTCCAGTCTGGGTGTATAATATGCAGTAGTTTTTACCATATTTATAATAAGAATTGAAGAGCAATGGCCTGTTGATTCTCATGTGACAAACAATAAAATAATTGTTCAGAATTATGCCAATATTTTTTAGGCCCATAACACCTAGGAAAGATGTAGCTATATCAGAATCTAGAACACAAGAAAAAACTTTTTGTTATTTTTCCCCACTGCACTTTTTTAGGGGAGAATTAGCTACAGGAATGAATATTCCCCCCAATATACAATAAAAGTTTACTTCTCAGTTACTTTACTATAGGTATATCTCAGTCTACTTTAATTAAACAATACTTTCTTGCTAAGAAATGCGAACAACCCTCTGAGCCTTCAGTGAATCATCAACCTTTTGCTTGGAAAGGGTCTTGCGTCCAAGTTGACGGTAGCCAACAGAGCAGGGTGGTGGCTGCTGAAGGCTGGGGTGGCTCTGGCAATTTTGTAAAATGACAGTAAAGTGTGTCACATTGACTGCCTCTTCCTTTCATTCCAGACATCTCTGTACTGTGTGACACTGTTCGACAGCATTCACTCACCCTGGAACCCGTAGAGTGAAGTGGAGTCAGTCCCCTCAAACACCTGCTCCTGTTTTAACAATTCAGTTTATATAATATTCTAAGTTCTTTGTTGTCATTTTCACAGTTTTCCAGCATTTCCCCTGAGTGTAGTTTCTGTCTCAAAAATTGTTACTTTTGTACATCCATAAGAAATAACCACTCATGAAAGTTTTATCCCGAGATGGCAACAATTTAATCACATCTTCAGGTTCCACTCTGATTCTAGCTCTCTAGCAATTTACCTATCTACAATTACTTCCTCCACTACAGCTTTTCAAGTCATTTGTAAAAGTTCGAATCAACTTCTTTCTAATTCCTGAATCCCACGAATCACAAATGTTCTTAATGGTGGATATTAGAAGGGTGAATCCTTTCTAGAAGGTTTCAGTCTTACTTTGCCCAGATCCCTCAGAGGAATCACTAACTTATGGCAGCTACGGCCTTATGAAACGTATTTCTTAGATAATAAGACTTGAAAGTAGAAATTGCTGCTTGATCCAGAGGCTGAAAAATGGTTGTGGTGTTAGCAGGCAAGAAAAAAAAATATTCATGGCTTTATACATCTCCATCAGAGATCTCATATTACCAGGTAAATTGTCAACAAGCAATAACATTTTGAAAGGAATCCTAGTTTCTGAGTAGTGGTCTCAACAGTGGGCTTAAAATATCCAGTAAATCGTACTGTAAACAGACATGCTGTCACCCAGGCTTTGTCCTTCCGTTTATAGAACACAGGCAGAGGAGATTTAGCCTGATTCTAAGAGTCCCAGCATTGTTACAATGATAAATGAGCAAGAGCTTCAACTTAAGGACACCAGCTACATTAGCCCCTAACAAAAGTGTCAGCCTGTCCTTTGAAGCTGGGCATCAACTTTCCTCTCTGCTGTGAAAGTCCCAGATAACATTTTTTTCCAATAGAAGGAGGTATTATCTACACTGAAAACCCATTGCTCAGGGTAGCCACCTGGGTCTTCTGGACAGTTTGCTGCAGCTTCTGTTCTACGTCAGCACTGAATGCTTCATCTCACACCTTTATGTTCTAGAGATGGCTTCTGTCCTCAAACCTCCTGAACCAACCTCTACGAGCTTCACACTTTTCTTCTGCAGCTTCTTCACCTATCTCAGCCTTCATGCATTGAAGAGAGTTAGCTTTTTTCTCTGGATGGGGATAGCAGCTGGTTTGATCTTCTATCCAGACCCCTGAAACTTTCTCCATCTCCGCAATAAGGCTGTTCCACTTTCTTATCATCCAGGCATTCACCTTCACCTTTTAATTTTCTTCAAGAGCTTTTCCTTTGTATTCACATCTTGGCTGTTTAGTGTAAGAGGCCGAGAGCTTTGGTGCAAAAGTTTACTCTGTTTTAGCTTTCAACATGCTGTCCTCAGTAAGCATCTTCATTTCTAGCTTTCATTTTAAGTGAGAGATCTGTGACTCTTCCTGTCACTTGAACACTTAGAAGTCATAGGATTACTAATTTTAATATTGTTGTTTCTCAGGAAATAAGGAGGCCCATGGAGAGGGAGAGAGATGAGGAAACACCCAGCCACCGGAGCAGTCATAACACGTAGCAATTAAGTCAGCTGTTTTATACGGGTGCAGTGTGTGCAGGCCAAGAACACTGTAACAGTAGGAGCAAAGATCACTGAGCACAGGAAAAACTTAGACATATTGCGAGAATTACCAAGATGTGACAGATAGGCGAAGTGAACACACACTGTTGGAAAAATGGTGTCAATAGATGTGCTTGATGCTTTAATCTGTGAAAAACACACATCAGCAAAGTGCAATGGAGCAAAGGCCATAAAAGGAGGTGCGCCTGCGCACTAGAGGTGTTTCTGGATGTCCGAGTTCTCTCCAGTGCGCCTGCGTGCGGCAGGTGTTTCTGGATGTCCGCGTTCTCTCCGGTGCACCTGCGCGCGGCAGGTGTTTCTGGATGTCCGAGTTCTCTCTGGTGCGCCTGCGCGCGGCAGGTATTTTTGGATGTTTGGGTTCTCTTCAGCACGTAAGGATGCGGTGCCCCAGGCCTCTTCTGGTTCACTGTTCTCCATGGTCTAGTGTCATCTGCATGGAGTACGCAAATCCTCCTAAAAATCTTTGTTTTACGCTGAAGCCGTTGCACCTTCACATTCTTTTTGGTAAGAACTATACAGATGGTCAGACCCAAAGGTGGGAGGGTCTGGGAGATGAAATCTAACTCTGCACCGAGGGAAAAAGGCGATTACTACAAAGTACCAGCCTCTAAGTCATCTCACAGGTCCCTAATAACAAGAGGACAGCTAACAACCCTTGAACATTCACTACATGGCAGGCTCCGTTCTAAGCACTTATTTGAATTAGCTCGTGTAATATTCAAAACAGTTCCATGAGGTAGGCACTTCCATTTCACTAGTTACTGAGGTGAATCAAGTTCATATAGATGGCAGTTGGTGGAATCAGGATAGAAATTGAAGCTGAGGGCCTGGCCCTCCTGGTTGCCTCTGCCCCATTCAATGTGCCCCAAGCAACACTGGGGGCATCGTTCTCTCTCATCATTTACACAGTTCTCCTTTGGCTCAATTCCCTCTGAATTTTCAACAACTGTCCCCTCCCCTCAGGGTCGCAGCTCTATTTTGGATGGTGAACATTAGATTTTCATATCCTATACCTTCCTGAAAGACACTTTGCCTCACCCAGATAATTCACAGTGGTACAGCAACAGGATGGACTTTCTCTTGCTGATGTTGGCTAGAATGCAATTTTAATATTTTGTTTGGGGAAAAAAAACTCTCTATATCCTTTCTTCATTTCATTATTGGACTGGCTTCCTGAAGAACCAGTCTCGGTTTTGCTTCTTACTGGGTATGCTCCTCTCCCTCCCTTCTTTAAATGTTTCCCTGAAATATTGGTGTTCCCTAAAATTTACTTTTGTACATATTCTTTTATTTATTTTTTTTTAGGGTTTTTTTTTTTTTTTTATTGTTGCAGTTTGGCCAGGGCCAGTTTTGAACCCGCCACCCTCGCTATATGGGAGCGGCACCCTAGTCACTGAGGCACAGGCACCACCCACTTTCATGCATATTCTTTCCCCACTTTTTTTATTATTAAATCATCGCTGTGTACATTAATGCAGTCATGGGGTACAATGTGCTGGTTGTATATACAATTTGAAATATTTTCACCCAACTGGTTAACATAGCCTTCATGGAATTTTCTTAGTTATTGTGTTAAGACATTTATATTCTGCATTTAGAAAGATCACATGTACTCTTGTAAGATGGACCATAGGTGTGGTCCCACCAATCACCCTCCCACTACCCATCCTCCCCCCTTCTTTTCTCACTCTTTTAGAATATGTCCTCCCATAGCTTCAGTTAAAATCCATATCTGTTCTCCAACCTAAGGCACTGGTAGGCTGGTGGTCAGGGAGGGAGGTGGAGGTTATGTAATACCTAAGAGAGATCTGAGGGCATATCCAAACATCAGTGCTGCCTTTTCAAATTAATCTTCCCTGTCCTGCGTCAAAACTTTCTATGTGTCATGATATCAGGTAGCAATTGCTCTAGGCTAATGCTGAGCCACACACCACCCTGAAATTCAGTGACTTAGGACAGGCCTCCCGTCTATGCACTGGCAGGTGGCTTTCCTTCACGGCGGGTCCTTGTGTTGTTTGGGAGAAGTTTACTCTGTGTGCATCTCATTTTTCTGAACCCTGAGCATTTGTATTCCTTGTCATGGTGACAGACTACAAAAGGGCAAACCCAGCCATGATGATATCTTGTGCCTCTGTTTGCAACACATCAGCTAAAATCCCGTTGGTCAAAGCAAGCCACAAAGCAGGAGAGGTTGCTTGTGTAAAAATATTCTTGACCACCAATTTCATCTGGGCCCTCAACAACACCTGTCAACTTTGCCATGTTTTTCTGGATCATCTATTTTTTTACACTAGGTAATAGCACACAGTAGAACAATGGATGTTTTTTTTTTTTTTAGTAATGAAAGCTTTCCACACTTCCCCCTTCTCTTAAAATCACCACCTGCCAGTGGCTCCTCCATTCTTAAAATATGATTTTGCCTCCTACTTCACTTCTACCAGCTAAGAGTCACTTGACTGCTTGCTAATGAACTTGAAAACCTTCCTATATTTATATTCATATTTCCCTTTTCCCTCTAGTTTCAATTAGATGTCCTTTCCCCAACGTAAGAAAATGCCACTGCTTACGCTTAGAACTCCATTTATATCATCCTTCGTGAAACTACCTTGTGTGACTTTCCTTTCACTCCCTGTAATTTTAACCTCCCCTCTCATCAATACTTAAAATGATGAAATATCCACTATCTTTAAAAAAAGAGGCACTCTCTTCTGGTGGATGTTCTGACTAATCACCAAGATTGCCACTTTGTGAACACAGGCATTTATTCTGCTAGTTGCCAGGGTACTCACTGCTGATGGCTTACAGCTGAGTCCCTCCCAAGCCTTGCCATAAGTAGCATATAAAAAGAATCTCAGCTCCTGCAGATGGAGGGGTGAAATAGCTGAGAATTAGACCCAGAGCTTAATTATAAGGGCAGTTGAGCTCCACATAAGTTTGAATTGGCATTCTAGCCAGTGGGTTATGCCACGATCAGTCAGGGCCCTGATTAAGGAGTGGAACTTGAAATTTTCAGATAGAAACATCTGGATCCATGTCCTCAAAATTTTAATCCTTGGATTCTGTTGCACCGTGTGAGCATCTAGAAGTGGCCTGTTTTTCCCTGTTAATGGTTGTCACTGACCACTGCTTAGAGATTATTGAAAAGCTTCTCTCCTGCAAGACAATATGTGCCACCCATCCTGATCTTGTGATCAATAAAAAAGGTCAAGGTGCCAGATGATGTAGCTGAGGATGTGCTTCAGCTACTGAGGGGGAAAGAGACTATACCCCAAAGAAGCTACAGAACTTAGCCAACATAGACGTGTAGAGGCCAGAGACGTAAGCCTGGTGTCCAGAGAGGAGGTGGTAGGACATAAGATTGAATAAGAGTATTTCCCCCTGATATCAGATTTAACACTTTGGTAAGGGTCCAAAGGTGGTACCAAAGCCTGACTCTTAGAAACCAGGAAAAGGTGAAGACCAATGTTCTCCACAACATGAAGTAGAAATCCAGGAATTACCACGGCAGATGGGGGAGGCAGTGATCAAAAGACTCACCACAGTGAGCATTGTAAGAGTTACACACTTAGGCATAGAAATGCCACCCACCAAGTATATCCCACAGAGAGTCCTGGAGGACATTCCATTCATCAAGTCAACAAGGAATGTTCCCGGAATCTCACTGATAGGAGTCCTCCCTACACCAGAGCCAACCACAGGAGATGCCGTTACAGAAAGGGGCTTTATGATAACAATGGAGATTATGAATAATGCAAGAATGAAATAATAATGGAGGCCAGGTGGGAGCGCTTAATAACAGAGCAAGATGGGTATAATTATCTTAGTGGGCAGCAGGTTGGAATAGCTGTGGGTGGGGCACAGTACTGACTTATACAGCACTGTGAAGCTGGTCTTTAAAACACGTAAATGCAAGGGCTATGAAGATGAGTAAGCACCAAGAGCATTCTCAGTCTAAATAAAGAAAATAAGTCCGGATTAGGAGGCTGGGGGAGCTGTCATAACAGAAAGTCACAATCCCTTGCCTAGGGTTGGATTTTGCAATTTTCAGATCCAGCACCCATTAAGTGAGAGACATGCTGGTTCCCCAGGAGGAAGTACCCTGCACCATCTTGCTGATGTTTATGGTGACAATTCACCAGAACTTTCCTGAAGTTACTTGGATCATTTACTCAAGTGACCATATACTGTGGAAATGGAGATACAGATATTTAGAGGTTCCAGCAGACAACGATCCCTGGTGATCCAGAATATTCCTTTTGTTAGAATGCAGACATATGGCAGCCTTGTAATACATGGACCCTTGGCCCAGGTCCAGCTAACTATAGGTCTACTTTTTCCACAGACAAACCTAATGCTGAGTTTCCAAGTAGTCAAGCTATTAGGAAAATAGACATATTTGGCAGTAGACAGAACACGTAGACGTATTCTTTGGCCCGTGGGGTAAACCCTATCATAGGAGGACCAAAGGAAGCCTCTAAAATGACCTTCAGGCCCACCCAAAGCAAACTAGAGTTTAATACAAGAAACTCCCCTGCATACTGGAGGAGAATGTCAGAGATTAGGGGGCCCTCAAAACCTAAAAGTTATGAGACAATAGTCCCTTTCATGTTCCATTGAACTCATCACAGCAATCTTAGGAAAACCAGATGGATCCTGAAGAATGACAATGGATTGCCACAAATTCACCAAATCATAGCCCCATTGCAGCTGCTGTGCCAGTGTCTTTGCAAGAGCATATGGGAATAGCATTAGCTTTACAGTATGTGGCCGGTTTACTCTCATACAGCCCCTACACCTGCAACAATATATTAATACATTTACAGCCTAACTCTGAGCTTATGTTACTTTCCCTCTTTCTGGCATCTATCTCAGTTTTCACAGGCACCCCATTGGTTCACTTTATCAAGGACACCAGCTAACTGGGTGAGCTAAACAAGAATTGGTAAGTACATCAGAGGCCTTGGTAAGACTTATATACCACTAGGGATCCTGGAAAATAAACTATATAGTAAGAGGTCCAGTGAAAATGTTAAGGTCCAGTGCTATGCAGCAGACTGGGGTATCTCTCATCCCCCATCACTAACTAAGAAGGAAATGAAGTACCTGGTAGCTCTGTCTCTGTGAGCAAGACAGGATGTTCTGCACTTGGGATCTATGGTGTAACATGAACCGAGTGACCCAGGAGGCCACCTTCCATCTGCAGTATGAGCGCTCCGAGGCCTTCTCGACTCTGTGCCTCTGTGACTGTTACTCTGGTCTGGATCCCTTTCCCTCTGACTAGCTAACTTTCAGCCTGTATCCTTCAGATCTCAACTAGGTGTCATTCTCTCGAGAAGCTTTATCTGGATGCCCTCTCCAACCACACACAGAGACCAGTGCAGACTGAGTGGCCCCTCTGTGCTTCCTGTACTTGTTTCCATAGTATAGTCATTTATCTGCAATGTCACAACCACATGTTAACTTGTTTGCATCCTTCCCCAGACCATGAGCTTCTTGAGACAAAGACTAGAACTGAATGAATGGTGTGTCTCCAGTTGCTAGCATGCACATGGACCAGGATAGTGACCCTTACTATATGGGAATGGGTTAGCTATCAATTACAGAGTATCACAACTGTAGGACATGTGGCACGTGGACGCAAAACCTAGTAGGCACATTGAAAGTCTTACAGAGTGTTCTAAACAAAGTTTTAATTTTTGATTGTATACATCTGAAGTTGGGAAGCCAGTCTGTAACTAAGACTTTGAAGTCAGATATCAACATATCTACAATCAAATCCTTTCTTGACAGCTGACTCTCTGACTGAGTTTAGGCAAATTATGAAATCCTTCTCTATTTCCTCTTTTTTAAAATCTGGGCAATAGTCCTAGCTTCCTTGTGGGGATCGTATGTGGGTTCAGTGAACTAATAAACGTGGCCTTTCGTAAATGCTCAAAAATAGTAGAGGTTTCATTAGTAGACGCAATATCTATTTTATTTCTATAGAGCACTTATGAACTTAATATGTGCTGTTCATAACATACAGGCATAGTTTCTTTTTCAAAATGTAAGTTCTCTCTCACTCAAACATCCTGCAATGAAATTTAGTGACCAACTCACCAGTTGTTTCATCTCTTCCTTCGGTTCTTCTGCACAACTCATCTTTTATCTAATCTCTTTCAACTTTTGAACTGTGCTGCTTGATCTTTCAATTCTTGATCTGTAAAGAAGAATATATTTTTAATAATTCACCCTAAGAATCAGATCGTGCCCATCACTCAACCTCTTTCTGATGCCACCAACATAAAGCTTCAGGACTTCGTTTCATCATAAATATTTCAATAAATCCATAGGTAGCTTTGGAGATTTATTTTTGAAAAAAAAAAAAGAGAGAGAGAGAATATCCTTAGATGTGTAAAAAAAAAAACCCTTTAATATTTTTAAAATTTAATAATTGGACCAAAACTGATTCTTTGTTTTATGAGTTGTGGATATTTGCTTCCTCTTTGAGCATATGTTTTTCGTATGTTGCTTAAATACATAATTATTTTAAACAGCAGACCGATAATTCTTGAAAGCTTTATTTTTTAAAAAGGAAAGACACGGTCAAAAGGAGTAAAAAAGATGACCTTGTGTAACATGTCTGCAGAGTGATTCTCCCTGGCAAGAAAGGAAATGGCAGTCAAACATCGTCTTTTAAGAGGCAGAAACTAAAACAATGTAGTTTTTCATTTAAATAAAGACCAATAAGGCTAGAACTGTGAATTTACCTAACTTTATATTACTCCTCAGGCTACACAGCTAACTTAACTGCTACTATCTGAAGAAAGATCACACTATGTTTAATTACAGCTCTGCTAAGTCATTTCACTTTGGAAATATTTACTAAATTCAAACTAAACAGGCAAAGGAGACCATCTACCAGACACCATCAGGCTGCAAGGATGAGTAGGTGGGAGGATCGAGTCTGATGGGAAGGATGGCAGGTGTGCTACTGATGCTGGTCAAAAGCAAATGGATTACCCGTCTCTGGAGTTGGAAAGACTTGGTGGGAATATTGGCACTTGGCCTGGTTCTTGATGGGAATGTCCTCACTCTAACAGGTGGAAATCGTGATAAAGGGCAGAATAGGCAGAAGAAAATGTGCAGGTTCAGAGGCACCAGGCCTAAAACGGGGTGCTGAGCACCTCAGTGAGGTCCCATATCAGGAGGGGTCATATGGCGGAATGAAAACCATGTCTGGATTGGCTGAGGTGCCTTTCTTTGAGTCCTTCCATAGGCTCCTCAGGAATTAAATGTTATTTTGAAAACTGGGAGCCATCAAAGATTGCTTAGAAGTTTTGCTTCCTGGGGGTAGGAGGTGGTGCTAGGAAAAGTGCCATTTATGTTTGGAGAAAACTACTATCAAAGAACCTCAGTGATGAGGACTGGAAGCCACCTTTTTAGAGCAAATTATTAGGAACTAAATCTCCAAATTACTACCTCATGTTTTTTTCATATCCTTTTCATGATACATCTAACACATCCCCTTGTCTGATATTCAATCAATGTTTATTAAAAGTCTTTGGATTCAAGAAACCCACAAGGAAGGGCAAAACTCCAATATGCTAATGAACAGAAGTTTCCAGGTGGTGTTTTAAGCAAAGAGCTCAGATAACACCCAGAGGGATAACCTAATTCTGACTGGGAGCACAGGGAGGGAGAACTGTGAATAAGGTTCTAGGGAAAGGATGCATCTGAGCTGGGTGTGAACACACAGTAAAGGACTAAAGCAAACCAGCATCCACAGAACTGCAAGTCGTAGGAGATGCCATTCATGCTGAAGTGGGGACTGGTCACTGAGACAAGGGAGGGAACCCTAAGAAGATGGGAGAGAATCCAAAGCACTGTCGTGTCCATGGAGATGGATTAGCTCAGGACGGCACGTCCCCAGATGGCCAGCCTAGATCCTCTTCCTCTTGCTATTCTGAGGCAGAGTGTATTGGGATAGGGAGGAAACGTCCAGAACAGCCCTGATGCATCCTCATTTCTCCCAAAACAGCATGTCCCACAATGCTGTGCTCAGCCCTCCCAGGTGTGCTTAGGGCATAAAACCCGGAGTGCAGCCCTGTTGGGTTCTCAGCCACAGTACAGTGTGGAGCATGCCCAGATGAGGCTCTATCCTCCCAGAGCACCCTCCTGAAGAGGGCAGGGGGACCTGCTTGCCCTACCTCCTAGGCTTCTGTTTATCTTTACTGCCTATCTGTGAAAGATTCATTCACTTTTCCTGACTTGTGCAAGCATCCTATCCTACTGGACTAAACTTGGCACCATTTGCCATTAGAGGAGGCACGAGTTTATTCTATTGCATCTGAATGAGTATGTGTATCAGCTCAGGTTCTCACAGGAGCCATGTGGTACACCCAAGTTATATAATTTATGGATCGTTTAATAAAGAGACCATTTATAAAAGTTTAGCTAGAATGTAGCACAAAAGATACTGTAACACCCTTGGCTGAGTAACAGTGGATGCTCTTACCATATGAAGACCTCAGCTGAAGAAGAAGGCTACAATAATGGAAGTGGACAGGGGAGGAGAGAACTGTGTGGCAGGAGCTGCTACCTGAGGTCAAGAGATGCTGTCTACTCTCAGCAAAGCCCCAGTGAGGAAGCCAGAGGGACTCCCTCTCTTCCTTCCCTCTGGCCTCTGGCCTGTTGTTTTCATCTACTTAACTAACCAGAAAGCCAGAGGGTAAGGGAGCCTGTTGCCACAGGCCACACAGCTAGTCTCATGTGCACAGAGCAGGGGAGAGAGGACATCTGAAGGAAAAGCAGAAGATATTCAGATCACCGTGCACAGTCACAAATGAACGTTCTTATAAATGGTACTTAGAAATTGAAATCCTTACAATGAACACACTAACACAAAACAAAATAGCACATGCCCACCAAGATTATTATGAGAAAACAGACTTTTCTCGAATGTTATATTTCCTTTTTATTCAATGTTTGATGGATATATGTTTTTTTATTGTAAATTAACGATTCCTAATCGTATACATTTTCGGGATACCAAGTGATCTTCTAACTCCAGAACACAATTCAATCAGGGTGGCTAACATATCCATCACCTCAAATCCTTAACATTGTCAGTGGTGAGAACATTTGAAATTGAGTCTCTCAGCAATTTTGAAATGTACAATGCTTGTTGTTAACCATATTCACCACGCTGGGAACAGAACTCAAAAAGGTAACTAAAAATCTCCTTCCTGTCTAGTTGAGATTTTGTACCCTTTGACCATCATCTTCTCATTCCTTCCACCTTGCAGCCTCTGAACCACAATTCAATTTTTGTTTTTTCAAATATTTATTATTATTTTCTGTTATTGCAGACTTATTAATGTTTGCAATTGTCCTGATTATTCTAAAACACACCAAATGGCATTTAATTTGGGAGAAATTGCTCTGGATGTGTGATCTAAAGAAGCGAGAAGTAGAACAGACTTTATACCGTGTTTGGGATGTGATTTAATTATTTTGGATGGAGTCAAACCATCAAACTGATTTTTAAATCCTTTAGGTAAACAGAAGTGGGTTTGCTAGATAGTAATTGTATTTTTAGGGATTTTTTTGAGGAACTTACATACTGTTTTCCATAATAGCTGTACGAATTTACATTTCTAACAACAGTACATAACAGATCACTTTTCTTCACATCCTCGCCAATACTAACATTATTTATTTTTTGATGAAGCCATTCTGACATATGCAAGGTGACACTCCATGGCAGTTTTAATTTGTATTGCTCTAATGATTAGTGATGCTAAACATTTTTTCATGACCAATAGGCATTCGTATATCTTCTCTTGAGAAATGACTGGGTCCCCTGCCCCATTTTTAAATTGGGTTTTCAATTTTTTTGCCATTGAGTTGTTTGCAGTCTTTATGGATTTTGGAAATTGACTCTTTGTCAAGTGCATGGGTGGCAAATATTTTCTCTCAGTTTGTAGATTGTTTCTACACATTGTGTGTTGTTTCCTTTGTTGTGAAGAAACTTTTTTTGATGCAATCCTATGTGTCTATTTTCGCTTTTGTTACCTGTACTCTGGGAATCAAATCAAAACTACAATTACCAGGAATAATATCATGTAGTTTTTCTCGTATGTTTCCTTCAAGTAATCTTAGAGTTTCTGGTATTGTGTTTAAGTCTTTAATTCATTTTGGGTTAATTTTTGCAAATGGCATGAGATAAAGATCCAATTTCATTCTTATATATGTGATAATCTACTTTTCCAAATACCATTTATTGAAGAGACTGTCTTTTTCCCATTGTGTTTTTGAAACCTTTGTCAATAATCGGTTGACATACACATTCACGTTGATTTCTCAGCTCCCTATTCTGTTTCATTGGTCAAAGTGTCCATTTTTATTCGCAGTACCATGCTATTTTAATTGCTATTGCTTTATAAACTTAGTATAGTTTGAAATCAGGTAGTGTGATACCTTTAGCTTTGTTCTTTTTGCTCTTGAATGCCTTGTCTGTTCAAAGATTTTGTGATTTCATATGAATTTTGATGATGTTTGTATTTTGATGGAGACTGCATTGAGTATGTAGATCACTTTGGGTACTATGAACATTTTAACAATATTAGTCCTTTCGATTCATTTATTTTTTATTTTATTTATTTATTTATTTATTTATTTTGAGACAGAGTTTCACTATGTCACCCTCAGTAGAGTGTTGTGGCATCACAGCTCACATCAACTTCAAACTCTTGGGCTTAAGTGATTCTCTTGCCTCAGCCTCCCAAGTAACTGGGACTACAGGTACCCACTACAATGCCTAGCTATTTTTTTGTTGTTGTCATTGTTGTTTAGTTGGCCCAGGCTGGATTCGAACATGCCAGCCCCAGTGTATGTGGCTGGCACCGTAACCATTGAGTTACGGGTGCTGAGCCCTTCCAATCCATTTACATGAGATATCTTTCTATGTATTCATGTCCTCTTTAATTTCCTTCCTCAAAGTTTTATAGTTTTCACTGTACAAATCTTCCTCTTTCTTGGGATTTTAAATTTTTTATTTTTGTAGCTATTGAAAGTGGGATTTTTCTCTTTATTTTACAAAAGAACAGATTGTTCTTAGTGTATAGAAATGACATTGTTTTTTGTGTGTATTGATTCTGAAACCTGCAATTTTGCTGTATTTATTTGTTTTAACTGTTTTTGGTGGATTCTGTAGGTCTTTCTACATATAATATGTCTTCCACAAATAGTGACAATTTCATTTCTTCTTTTCCTCTTTAGAAGTTTTTTATTTCTTTCTGTTGCCTACTTGATGTGGCATAGACTTCCAATACTCTATGAAAGAAAAACGGTGAAAGTTGGCTTCCTTGTCATTTTCCTGATCCTAGAAGAAGTTTTTAAAGTTTGCACCACTGAATGCAATATTAGCTGTGGGCTTCTTATGTAGAGCCTTTGTTGTGTTGAGACACCTTTCTTCTATACCTAATTTGGTAAGAGCTTTTATCAGTAAAGGATATTGAATTTTGTCAAATACTTTTTCTGCACTGAATGAGATTATCATATGGTTTTTGTCTTTCATTATGTTAAGGTGATATACCATATTTATTTGCATATTTTGAACCATCCTTGTGTCTCAGAGAGAAATCCTGCTTGATCCTGGTGGATGGTCCTTTTAATGTATTGTTAAATTTGGTTTGCTAGTATTTTGCCGAGGGTTTTTGCAATCATGTTTATGGAAATATTGGCCTACAGTTTTCTTCTCTTTTATTGTCCTTGTCTGGTTTGATAATCAGAGTTATACTGGCCTTGCAAAAAGAATATCCTACACTTAGCCTACTTCAAGATGTTATAAGTGTACAGTAACAACGTGAATTTGATTGCATGCAAAATCTCTGTACTTTTATTCTTCCTCCAAAATTTTGTTTTTATGTTTCTAATGTCAGAGTTTCAATTATTTTATGATGTGTAGACCTTGATAATCTCTTACAACTATCATTGTTATTAAGACTTTTATCTTTTAACCCTTACGCTAAGTATAAAATTGCCTCACACATCATTAAAGTCTTAGAGTATTCTGAATATGACTCTTTTATTTATACCATTGAGTATATTCTTTTGGATGTTCTATGATATTAATTAGTATGCTTCATTTTCAGTCTAAAGATCCTCCTTTCAGCAATTCAAGGTCATTCTAGTGCTAAGAAACTCTTTTAGCTTTTGTTTGTCTAGGAAAATTTTTATTTCTACCTCATTTCTGAAATGTAGTTTTGCTGGATAAAATATTCTTAGTTGGCAGTGTTTCCCTTTCATTAATTATTATGATCATATTATAATACTTAAGTGATCATCACATTAATACATCATATTAAGTATTAAATAATACTTTTTATATTTCATCCCATTCTCTTTGGATCTATATAGGGTTTCTGCTAAAAAATTCATTGAGATTTGCATTGGTTTACCTTTGTGTGTGATGCATTTCTTATCTTTTATTACCTTCATATTTTTTCTTTGTCTTTGATTTTTGATAGTTTGATTATTATGAGCCTTGGGATTCTCCTCTTTGGTTGGATTCTTCTTAGAGACCTCCGTGGTTCTTAAACCTGGGTGTCGGCATTTATCTTCAATTTTCCACCATGATTTCTTTAAATATGCTTTCTTCTGGACCTTCTCTTCCCGTCTTCTTGTTCTGAAACTTCTATTATACAAAGATTTGATCTCTTGATGGTATCCCATAATTCCTAACTGCTTTTGTATAATGTTTTTTCAAATGCCAGCTCAACTCTTGAAAATTTTTCCTAACATATATTTTACACTCACACCTAGACATGCTAACTTAAAAAGGGTATACAAAGTTTGTGTTACATGGGCATTTTGTTGACCAAAAGCCACTCAGATAAAGATTGTATTTTTATTTGCTAATGCAGATTGACAAGCAGATGTGCCAAAATGTGTGATATACACTTTAAAGAACAGTTATTTACTTTCAGCTTTGCTGTCATACCTCATGATATACCCTATTTCACCAAAAAAAAAGAAAAGGAAATTAACAAGCAACTTTTATAACATAAGTACTGAAATTGTTTTTCACTACATGAGATTTCAGAAGATATAATAGGGAAAAAATGTCTCACACTCTCATTTTTAAGCTTCAATTTAAGAACAAAGATGACTAGATTTAATTTTCCAATCTTTATTTGGAATATGGATCATACAACTTATTTATAAATCACACATTACTAGGTCAAATAAAAGTACAAGCGTCAAAGACCACATTTAGCTATTCAGGGCTGAAAACTGCCTAACAGGTCTTGGGCTTAGCTAAAACCAGTGAATCCCTAGTCCTGTAGGATTAATTAGGCATTTTTATTGTGAAATATCCAAACCAAACAACAAAACAGAAACCAGTCCTATTAAAAAAAATCTTGATTTTTCTTCAACAGTCTCAAAAATCTTTGAAAGATTTTTGTAAAATATAAGAAATGTAAGAAAATTTAAACTCTACATATCACTAAACAGCAATGAACATTTTAAAAGTTACTAATTTATTCTGATACAAAAAAATTAAAAAAGAAGACTGTTTTTACCCCCAGTAACATCCTCCACACCATAAGCAAAGCATTAAAAGTTCAATTTCCATTTCAAAATCCCTGTTTTCATTTTCATTGTTCATAGTTGCTTTGATGTTTCTGTGCTCTGACAGGGAGCCTGGTTTCATTTGGGGAAAGGAATCAATTTCTCAATGTAAATTGTGATTTACACACTTCCCTTCCTCACCTATTTTGAATTGATTTGATTCTAGAAGCACTAAGACATGTGAAAAAAACTTGGTTTTGCTTGATTTAATAAACACTTAGAAAATGGCTTGTTGGATCAGCCCTAGACAAAATAAAAAAAATAGCACTTCTGAAAGAACGCATTTTTCTTTCTTTAGCAGTGCCCTTCTTAGTATTCATGACCCTCCTCTCAAAATTAAGGTACAAAGAAATTCTCAGGTCAAGGGGAAGTTAACATTTCTACATGTGATATCCATCTACTTTAAAATAACCTATTTTCAGGAAGAACTTAATTTTGGTTCCAAAGTATAGTTTATTAAAATTGCATGAAAATGTTGAAATTGATAGAACTCAGGACTGAGCCATTTCCATAGGCCCAAAGAGAAGACAAAAACAGTAAAATATTTTTACAGCTACATCAGTGAAACAATCAAAAACAATCATGCTTTTAATAGTCTCAATATGGAGGAATGCTTCCAAAAGGAGAGTATTTAAAGGAATCCATGATTTTATTAAAGGGACACTGAAGGGCAATGGGCACTATAAGCAGTGTGAAGCCCTTTACTTACATCACAGCTAATGCTCCAAAGCAAACCCTGTATTTATTTCAGGATGAGGAATATGGACTTTTATGGCAAAGAGTTTCTGTTTTCTTGAGCAACTTGGTCCTCATCAAAATTAGACCATAGCCCAAATCTCTAATACACATTTAACAATGTGATAATCATCTACTGTGTTAGCAATTCTGAATCACTGTAGTTCTTGAATATATCTTTCTAAATCAGGATAATTCTACATTCTGTGAAAGATCTTCATGGAAAGAGCAAGGTTGAATAGTGGCCAGAAAATTTGCCATACTGGTAATCTTTTGTCATGCAATATTCTGGAAATCAAAGAAATGAGATCAATAGCTATTGGTGAGAAAACACCACAGGGAATCCGAGTACATAAGCTTCTGTAGTAACCTTTCACAGGAAGCAAGCCAGGTTGTGGGCTAGGACCATGGGGTGTGTGTGTGTGTGTGTGTGTGGTGTGTGAAAGTTCTCTTCAAAATTTAATACTGTCCCTCTGACAAATAGGTCTAAAAGACTGACGTGGGGACAGAATTCAAAAAAATCTTTTGGGTCAGAATATAAACTGGGATCATTAGAGAGAAAATTGTCAGAAGATACATGAAAATAAATGGTCAGAATACATTGCAACTAAATCAACTTGTTGGAATAATGCCAGTGAGTATAACACACGGTGAACAAGGACTTTCTAGTTTTTTAACTTTCAATATTTTTAGGTGATTTTCTTTATCCTCTCTGTTTTCCTCATTTTACCTTTAAACTTAAGCAGCTGTGATACAGAATGTGACAGTTAAGAGCACTTTTAATCTGGGAACAAAAAACATGAGTTTTCAAACCTGTTCCACCCTGTGGTGACTCTGTGACTTTATCAAGTTACTTCACATCTCTAAGCTTCATTTACCTCACTTATAAAGTGAGACAAGCATGTGGATGTAAGGATTACCCGTAAGATAGACAATTCATGTAGAGTACTTAAGACAGTTCATGAAACATAGCAAAGACGGAATAATATTGGCCAGGATAATAATACTAGTTACTATTGCTATGTTAATTTGTATATAACTATCATAAATTACTAAATGAAAATATGAGAAAATTTCCAAAGTCTGTTAACTAAATAGCAACATTTTGAATCTCATTCCTTACAAAGATTATTCACCCTGCTCATCATTTTGGAATAAAGTCAGAAGATACTTCATAGTCAGTCACTGGCATGATAAAGTCTTTCTCTAATTATCCAGAACAAACTTCTAGAAAAGACACATCACTGGGTAACTGCCACCACGTAACCTGGCAAGAACTCTGAATAAATGATCCAGAGGCCTGACATGACTGTGGAGACCCAGCTGTAGTGAGGCATGGTGAGACTCCAAGGAGCTTGGCATACTCAGAGGAGGATTTTCCATTATGAGTCAGAAGGCAAAGCAAGAAATCTTAAAATAAAGAAATATTTTTAGTTTAAAGAGAAATACTTTAAGATCTTTAAATATCATATGTACTCTTCTGTCATGGAGCCTGCATGTATGTGGTTATCTTCACCTGAAACGCCCTGTGCTCACCTACCTATGCCCTGTGTGACCTTCAGGCCTCATGTCAAGCACACATTCTAATTCATTTGGGTTGGCATGCAAAGTGGATGCAATTTGCCACCCCAGATTTATAACCTGTCTTCAGATTATAAAGGAAATGAATATTGGGCTTGAATAAAAAGGCCAGATTTTAGGTTCTGGGCCCAGCACTCAAAATCTCTCTATATAACCTTGGGCAGATCAATGATCAAGCCTCTCTGAGCCTGGATTTCCTCACCTGGAAATTGATAATTTTAATAACCTTCTCTGCCAATCACACAGAGTTGTTACAAAGATCGTATGATAGAAGCAAAAAAAAAGAAAAAATCCATCAATGTTGAGCCCCTGTATAAATATAAACAAACTCTTGTATTATTAATATAGTCATCTCAAAGCCAAAATGCTTCAGATAATAAGAAGGATACTTTAATAAGGAATTTTACTCTTCCTTAATTTTAGGAGCATGCTCATATTTGAGTACGCAGAGTTCTTTCTCTGGAACTTTGATACTTCTTCTTCCCATGGGAGAATAAAAGGTGTGCTCTTTTTGTACTGATTTTTTTTTTTTAATTTGGAAAATGTGTACTATACTCTGGAACCTGATTTTAACAGACATAAATCATCAATGTATTCCAGTGTCATGTAATATTCAAATTAAATAATATCATTCATCATTTCAAATGCAATCAGCGTAACCTAATTCTTTTTACCCTCAATGAATCCCAAACTATTAAAAAAATTGTGTCATTATTTAAATGTACTTATTTAAATGTATCTCTGTCATATAATCTGAATTATTTTTTCTTGAGTCTCTTCTGTTTTCTGCATCTGATGTGAGGCCAGCCTGCTTCACATTGACACCACTAGGGCTCTGCCAAGAGAGAGAAATTTAATGCTTATTTATAAAAAATAGCCTTTCCAGCCAATTTCTCTTTAATACAAGGTGGGTAGAGTTGGGGAGAAAGGATAGGGTGAGAGCTGAGGCAGGAAGAACAACAGAGGAGTCCCATAATTATCACTCATGGATGACCCTTCAACATCTTTTATTATGCCATGTGAAAAATAACTCACTAAGTTTCTAGCTTTAAAGAGAGAATAGTGGTGCTGGTTAGGTGGGGGCAAACCCAAAAGGCACTGTTCCTAATTAAAATACTCTAAGTATATTTTTACACAACGTTGAAAGACTTCCTAGATAAATCAAATCTACACTCTCTCATTGAAATTTTTTCCCTCATTTCTTCATTTAAGATGTTAATGGGTTTTCTTAGTTGTTTATTTGTTTGTTTTAAATAGTTTCTAAGACTAAGGAAGAAGAGAGAGCTCTGTGGGTGTCACAGGGTAAAAAGGATTTGTCAAGAGCCTGGAATCACCATTCACCCCCTGGCCCATCAGAAAGGGAAGTGGCCCTGGTGGTTCCAGAAGTGCCAAAGATTCTTCTGCCTGGAACAGGTCACCACCCAGCAATAAAGATAAAGGAAGGTGAAAGGTTCCTCTTTGATGATTGTTGTGAACAGTGGCTGACCAGGCAGTCTCTATATCATTTTGGTCCTACCTAAATCCTAGAATATCGACATCCTGGCACAACTTGGAGGTGAAGGGAAACCCCACCACTGAAAGAAGTTAAATTTCCTACTTTTCAGTGAAACCGAATGTTGCATCTAAAATTAAGTTGATCTTTGGGTGTGGGACACAACTACAAGAGGGACCCTACCTAACAAATTCAAGTACTGTTCCCTGGCTATTTGTACTCTCACATCAACCTGAGATTTAAAATAAATAAATAAAATTAAGTTGATCTAAAAAAAATTTGAAAAGACAGTATATCATTCACAGTTAAACTATAAAAAGGGTTTCATCCATGCTGCAAAAGTAACAGTGAAAATTTATCAAACTCTTACCCTGTGACAAGAATGTTGATAATATGTTTACACTGCTTAGCTGATTTAAATCTGATATAACTTTATCACACACAGGCATAGGTCACTTGAAAATAGGGATAGATGCTGAGGAATGCACCATTCAGTGATTTTGTCTTGTGAACGTCATAGATTTTGTCTACACTCAGGGCACATCTAAACTTAGATGGTAAGCACGGAGGTCACATGCTACAGTCTCCCCTTCCTGGGCTACACACCTGAATGGTGTGAGACTGTACTGAAGACTGTTGGCAACCATAACACACTGTCAAGTGTGTGTGTGTCTAAACCCAGAAGAGGTACTGTGAAAATAAATATTATAATCTACGGGATCACTGTCATCTATATGGTCTGTCATTGATCAAAACATTACACAGCTCATGACTCCTATAATTTCTTTTCTACAGATGGGAAATCAGAAGCCTGGGATGGTTAGAAACATGCCCAAGATCCATTCAGGTAAGTTATGGATACGGGCTAGAAGGTCAATCAACCTAAGTTTAAAACTATGTTCAAAGCTGCTACTAAATAACGTATTCAGACATTAATTTCCTTACTATTTGAATAGTAATAATATAGTAAATATTAACATTTATGATAATGCCAAAATGTATTGGGTTTAACATAATTAAACATAAAAACTCTAATAATTTTAAAGAATTAAGCTCACCATTAATTGAGAAGTACTTTAGGGGAAAGTAGACAGTAGGAACTTTGTACTTTTTCAAAACAAAAAAAGATTTCAGTATAAGTAATATTTTATGGTTAAGATCAGATAAAACATAAGGAAGGCAATAATGTATTTGGAAAATAAACACTCTATGTGTCTTCAAATGAATCAAACCACATGGCAATATGGAAGAAGGATTTTTGGCTTCTATTCATATAAAACAAAAATTTAACATATCTAGTTTAGGACCATAATTATCCAGTAAATGAAACTCAGAAATACAAACTATCTGGGAGTACTATGACTTAATATGAAATAGCTATCCCCATGCAAAGCTTTCTAGCAGTAGGTTACAGCCTGACAATTACTCTAACCAGAAGTTTCTGGGCAGTTGAGTAAATGACTTTTTCATAGCCTGGAGCACACCCTCTAGCAGAGTATAATGCTGTAGTTGAAATTTAGAGTTTAATCTGCATCCTTCTTTGTCTGTGCCAAACACTTGTTTGGATGACTGCTCCTCTGGGTCAGCTGCATGAGATCTTCAGATTATTATTGCATGACTTCTATTAAATCCTGCGTAACGCTGCCTGACCTTCCCTGCTAAGGAAAACTGGAAGCCCTTTCTTACAGAGAGTCACTGCTTACATTGAAAACATGATTGAATTTGTGCTCCAGACCATATTCCCTTCCATAAATTTAGAGAGAATATCTATTCACTGAGAATATCAGTTTCCAACCCTGGATACTGTGGGTCAGTCAAAGCTCATTATTTACAGCCTAAAATGATGACTTTTAATAACTTGGCAGCATAAATGACCACTCATCACCAGATTGTGTTCAATGGTGTGTCTTTCCAAATAGGATCATTCTGGCAGCATCACTTTCTACACTGGACATTTTGTATCTTCAATCCTCCCCCAAAATACACAGAATGCTATTTTTCTTTCTCCTAGAATTCCATTTTAATAAATTAGAGAGGACTTGATTTCTGAGTTCATTAGAATAATGCTTTCTACTGGTCCAGGTATGACTTAATTTCACTACCATTCAAGTGGTAACTCTTCAATACAATAATTCTTGAAAAGTTATATTAAACTACTAATTTGGGATGGGGTTTATGACTTTTCACACACAAACACACAGACTAAATATGTTGTAAAAAATGATAATTTGATGTTCTGAAGTTAGACAAAGGCACATTTACCAATTACCTGAAAGAACAATTTTTAGTTGAAAGGAAATAAATTTGAGTAATGTATTATCTTTGGATAAACTCAAATAATGTTGTAAGGGTAGGTTACAGCTAATGTGGTTATTATATGTGTGCTATTTTAATGTCCAAACCTTCTCATACATAGTCTTATTTTTAGTGTTACCTAAAAATATTTCCCAGTGCTACAATTTTATTTTGAAATGCGTTACTATGAGTGCCTTAAAGTTGAAATATTTGTGATGAAAATATTGCAGAAAGAAGAAAAAGTATAATTAACCTTCACTGTGCTATATGTACGGAATGAATTGACTTCCAAATTATTTGCTGTTATTTGTTTTTCTAGTTGTATTGATATGTTCTCTATGTGTAAACATTGTTTAGGTACTTTGTACAAAGACGTAATACATCAGAAATTTCCTCATTAAATAAATGGAGGGTTTTTTGTTGTTGTTATAAAAACAAAAATAAATGACTTTTCTTGGGGGGGAGTTTTCAAAAACTTAAAGATGTTAAGTGATAGGGATACACATGTACGCATATTTATGTAAAATCTTGATTGTTCATAGTAATGAGGAAAAGCTTCCTGCACTTCATTGCTTTTTGTTATTCTTGACATAGATGGGGTTATATAGAATACACACATTCCCACATGACATAATATATATTTGTTTCATAGATACACACTTGCCACACTCTCCTGTGACTTTCACACAGAGCTTAATTCATGTGCTTTTTGAAGATTCAGAAATTTAGAGCCCAGTACTCTCTCCTTCTGCCAGTTGAATTTTCAATTTGAGGAAGGCAGTCTCCTTTTTCATCAATGTCTTTATACCCTGAGGATCATGATAAATGCTACTCATTTAATCCCATACTTCACAGCAATGTTAAAAGAATTAATAAGATAATATAAAACAGTTCTAACTACCTACAGATAGTGTGCTCCATGAATCAAAAGTACTTTCGTAGTATTATTTCAATAACATAAAAGGTGGTAGTACAAGAATAGCATTTGTATATAGATTTCTGTATATAAATAGACAAGGTAATATGAACCATATAGTCAATTTAGATGTTTGGCATTATAGAGCTAATTAATTCTTTTAAAGTATTCAAAGGGAAAGAAATTTAAAAATTAACCATTGCACTTGCCCAAAATTCACCCTTAATACCTAGGTCTCCTTAGTGCCATAGTCCTATTAGAAAGCTTTTTTATTCCAAGTCATGTAAGATACAAATGTGTTATATATATATATGTATATATGTATTTCATGAGTTTAATTTTACACTGTGTTTGACTCAATTTACTTTAAAAAGTTCTGTCAAACTCCCAAATAAACAAATACTCTAAAGCATCCCAAAAAGAAACCTTTAGCCACATACATTATACTGCACATCAAATTAAATAGCTAAAACCAAAATGGTGCAAGTAATCAACTTGTTAGTTTTTATTTTGCTAGATAATACTACAAGAAAATATTCAAAAGTAATGATAAAAAAATCTACCGAAAATAGTTGGATAATTTAAGAGAGGCAGCATTTTACCATTGCAAACAACAAATTCCAATATGTTTTTGAATGTAACACCTAAATAAAATGAGAATGATGTTAAGAAATTCTTAAAATAGGCTGGGTGCAGTGGCTCACATCTGTAATCCTAGCACTCTGGGAGGCCGAGGCCAGTGGATTGCCTGGGACCACCCTAAGCCAGAAAGAGACCTCATCTCTAAAAATAGCCTGGTGTTATAGCTTGCAATTGTCATCCCAACTGGGAGGCTGAAGCAAGAGAATTTCTTAAGCCCAAGAGTTTGAGGTTGCTGTGAGCAGTGATGCCACAACATGCTACCGAGGGCAACAAAATGAGACTTTGTCTCAAAACAAACAAACAAACAAATCCTTAAAATGCTATATGAAGTATTAACCTGGATGGAGGTGGAACACATTCTTCTTAGTAAAGCAGCACAAGATTGGAGAAGCAAGAATCCAATGTACTCAATTCTAATATGAAGGCAGTAGGTGACTTAATATGTCTTTGGGTTAGGGGAAGGAGAGAGCAGAGAGAAAGGAGGAGGGAGGGGTGAGGGGCACAGTATGGCACACCTCTTGGGCATGGGACCCAATTATAAGAGGGAATTTACCTAACAAAGGCAATAATTGTAACCTAATTCTTTGTACCCTGGATGAATCCCAAACAGTATTATTTAAAAAAAAAAAAAAGCTATATGAAGAAGCCAGATTAAGAAAGGTAAATTAAATAAAGAAAGAAAAATATTAAAGAAACATAAGGAAAATGAGATTGTGATGACAGTCGATGGACATCTCCATATTGATCTGAAAATCTTTGAGACTTGATGGAAATAATCGCCATTAGAAGTGATTGGTCCCTTCACAATATTGAGGAATATTAAGTTCAGATAAAGATGTGCTTTTCACTGGAGTCAATTGTCTGTCAGTATCACTAGCTCAGATAAAGAAAATGCAAAACTGCTACATATATCAGAGCTTTGTCTAATAACGCCTTATTTTTATTAAAATCTAACCATTATCTTTGTAAAGAAAAAACGGTTTTCAGAAGCTCTTTCAAGTAAATACAGGGAATCAATCAATGGACTTGACACCTATTTGGTTAAAGGAGTAAAACAAGAACATGATGGCACAGTGGCAACCATAAAATTAAAAGAGAGAACCAAGAGACAGTGTTGCCCTGGGTAAGAGTGTCCAGCTGCCAGCAGAGTCCCCCAGTGATAAGGTCTTCATGAGTCCCCCATCCTAAGGTCTTCATGACTTCACTAGTGTCCTGAGTCACACCCTCATCTTTCAGTCTTACAAATCTTTTTTCTAAGTGCACAGGAATGGCCAAACCTCTCACGATGGCTCCTTATTAATCAAGACTGTAAGGCTGACCTATAAAACTAGAATTACATTTTTATGATTTTTACAATGAGAAAAACAACTGTGAAGGGAACGGGAGCTCACATTCTCCAACCATTACTCTTTTTCTCCGTTGTAATCACACTGTGTAGGGACAGAAGTTGTTCACCCCCAAAGCACCCTGAGGCCCTGGAGCATCATTTGAAGTCAGAGGGAACTGTGGTAGACACAAACAGATGGCAACATATTTCACGTGGAGTCGGGTTACAAAAACACCAGCACCTGGGGGTGAGGTTGGCTGCAGGTGGTGAGAGAAAGAAAAATCAAGGAAGTCGAAGAAGTATAGTCAATACCTATAGAAAACAACTTTTTTGAGATTTGACTCTCAGGGGAGCAGAGAAATAAGGCCAGCAGAAGGATGCCAGTGAATCACAGAACTCTGTTGTATTTGGGACTGTAGATCGTATGCCATAGGTAATGCTTGGGATGCCACAGCTGAGAGCTTGTAGGTAACAGCTATCTTGGCTCCTGAACAGATGCCCTGTGGCTCACTCTCTACCAGTAACTAGCTAGAAAGTCAATCTGCCACAGCACTTCTTTATTCCTCTGTATCCAGGAAAGTGTTGCATCTCAGTGGACAGTGCACACTGCTGCTGTTAATGATGTTGACCACGGCACCCGCACCTCTGGCCATCTGAGCCCATCCGCAGTACAACTGGCCTGTCTGGGTGGTTCTAGTTCTTGCATTACAGTCCAAGCTAACACTACGGCTGCTGTCCCTGGGCTGTCTTATTCCTCATGCACCAGGGATAAACCAATTTTCTCCCTCTTGTAGGGACAAGGTACAGACACTTCTCTCTCTTTCCCCAATGTACAAGGCTTATTTGCTTAGAATTAACTTTTTGACTTCACTTTTAACAACTGTGAATACAGAAATCTGTGTGGCCCAGTCCCAGAGCAAAATCACAACCCAAAAAAGATCCAAGTCCACTAACCACTTTTCCCAAAGTAACTTTAATGGCATAGTAACATAAAACAAAAGGAGGGGAGAGATAGGACATAACAATATTCTTAAAAGATTATTGTTTTCCTCCACCCATTTTCCTCATAGGCATAGATGATCCATTACTTCTCTATCCTAAATTTCTTTTAAAAATCCAACCAATTTCTCCTTCAGTCTTTGACTGTCCACTTCTGACTTCGCTTCTGTTGATTTTGCATTTTGGATCTGGTGAAGATGGCCTCCTGGAGTGGGCCAGGAAAGACTGTGAATCACCATTTATTTAATTTGATCTCACCACCCCTTCAAAGCAGGTGAGAACATGACTTCTCCCTTTCACTCAACCTCTTAAAGCATGACTTTAAGGGGAAATTCCTCCATCTCATGGGTATCCATGTTTGACTTTTTTGCCGAAGGAGAGTAATGATTTCTTCTCCTACTGCAGAGGAAATCTAGGGAAACCAAAATGTGAAAATGGATATCAAAACACTCAGATATGATTCCAGGGAAGAAAAAGAGGCACTGTTATTTATACTATTTGCGATGCTGTGACAACTATATTGCTAATAAATGAGAAAGGGGAAGAGCCCGATATGCTTTATAAAATGCATCACTTTGCCTTTAGCGTGCATAGTCCTAGCAGAGGTTCCTAAGGAAAATAAGACCACAATAAAAGAAAATATTAACAAGTGATTTCTCAGGTAAAGCAGTTTAAAAAAAATAAGCATTTAGGAGGGAAGGGGAAAGAACTTTTTGGAGAAAAAGTTTTAACTTGTTGGTCTGACTTATAAGTGAAAAACAGAAAGATGAGACTGGCTGCTAAGGGATCTGAAACCTATCAGAGATTTGGGAGGGAATTTACAGATCATAAACAAAAAACATAAATTCCCTGCTACAACCACAACTCAGAAAACCGTCTCCAAGGACCCCGAAGATGCTTCTTTTATTCTACTGTAAAACAATTCTTATGACTGAGAGAAAGGAAAATGCCCCCAGTAAGAGCAGAGAATGCCGACCACAGGGCTGACAGCAATCTCTGGGCAGAATATGTGAAAGTAAGGAGTTTTTGACCAGAGGGGAAACGTCTTGCAATGGTCTGCATCCGTGGAAAGCGATAATGTACTATGAGTATACTAAATCACTAATTTATTGCTTCCAATGAAATACTTTGACCATCATTTCTACAAGGTTTCAGTTTATCACTAAATATAAAAGCAAAAGATCCCACACGAATGTTATAGAGTTACAGAGACAGCAAATGTTGTAAAAACTACAAATTTCAAGGATTTGCCCCAGAAATTCTGACGCAGAAAGTATAAGATGGAGTATGGGAATCTGAATGTTTAATAAAGGTCCCACATGGTCCTGATACAGCCACGCCTTTAGCCACATTTTGAGACTCCAGCCTAAAAACTCAAGTCTGAATTTTTAAGTAGGGGATAAAGAGCCTGAAGTATTCTAAGTATGCGTTATCTTCCTCTCCACACCTCTTCTCCCAGCCACCCGACCTGTTCACATAGATCATTCCATGCCGTCAGGCCAGCTCACCTGTCTAATTCAACTTAGAAGGCTCCCCCACTCCAACACATCCAAAGTCTACTTAAAAGAATGCCCTCTGCATTTTGTCATTTCCTTTATTAATTATACTACCTTTCATTTTTAAAAACATTCTATGCTCTGTATTTTGAAGTACTGTGTTGTTATTTACTACTTAGTTCACTTGACGTTGCATTATTGATTATAGTGAGTTGGCTCTCTCTCTACTTGTACATACCAATAGCATTTAAGTTCTTTAAGGGCAAATGCATGTATGAGCATTTCCAAAAAAAATTTTAGTTGAATTAAGATTGCACATGTATAAGAGGATTCGGAGCTGATGGCTCGAGATCTTCCTATTATTTACCAAGGAAAGACACAAGAGTTTTAATTGACATAAGAACAAAAGTTGAATGTCTAATCAAAAGGAATCTAGGAAATGTGGTGACCTCCTGCGTTCCTTTTGATCAGACATTCAAATTCTGTTGAACTTGCTCCTCGTTGCTTATCCCTCTGGGGGTCTCTGTGTTGCACTGCTCAAATCCCGGAGGACTTGTTACAGGAACAAAGTGCCTCTACTCATACAGAAAGAGGAGAGGTCCACGGAGAATTACTTCCCAGAACCCAGCTCTTAATCACTTGCCGGGGCTGAAGAGAGCTGCCTTGCCCGACAGGGTCACATCCCCGTTTCTGGGCAGCCTGCATCAAATGACTGATCTACATGGGCATATAAAGGCCCCGACCCCTTGCCCTATTGTGCAACAGCTCTGATGGGTCACTGCATCCTTAGAGTGCTCTGCAAGGTCAGCCAGGCTCCCACTGCGGCTTTACTGCTGCTTGACTGCTCCCTCTGCCCAGCCCGGCTTCCTTCTCTTCTCTACTAGAGAGGGGAGTCTTAAGATGCTCACTAGTAACACTCCTGTACACCATTTCTCAGAGTCTGTTTCCTGGAGAATCCAGCTTGTACCACTTATTGTATTTGTTGTCCTTACCCCTAGAATACTCTTATCCCTTATATAGTTAGCATGAGCACTATGAGCAATAGTCAACAGGTCTTTCTTTCTTTCTTTCTTTCTTTCTTTTTTTTTTTTTGTAGAGACAGAGTCTCACTTTATTGATCTCAGTAGAGTGCTGTGGCGTCACAGCTCACAGCAAACTCCAGCTCCTGGGCTTAGGTGATTCTCTTGCCTCAGCCTCCCAAGTAGTTGGGACTACAGGTGCCTGCCACAACCCTGGCTATTTTTTTGTTATTGCAGTTTGGCCGGGGCTGGGTTTGAACCCACTACCCTTGGTATATGGGGCTGGCGCCCTACCCACTGACTACAGGCGCCACCCAATAGGTGTTTCTTTAGTGCATCCTCTGCTCCCATTCACAGAGGTGCTTTCCTCCAGCCAATCTTCAAACTGTTCAAACCTGTGTGTACCACTGGCTCATCCCTGCCTTCAGACCTCAGTTCTAACATTGCCTCCGAGGTCTTCCCTCCCTGACTACTGTATCAGGAACAGTTGCCCCTTCCACTGCCCCCCAATAGGGCTTCTTCATCCTCTCACTCTGCTTCATGCAGCTATAACAGGATACCTGAGACCGTATAATTTATAACAAACGGTTCTGGAGCCTGGGAAGTTCAAGATGAAGGCACTGATGTCTAGCAAAGACATCCTTGCAGTGTCATCCTGTGATGGAAACTGGAAAGGCAAGAGGCAAACCCTCTCCTCTGCTATTTTGTGATAGCATCCATCTATTCATGATGGCTCCGCCCTTGTGACCTAGACACTTCCCATTCGGCCCACTTCCCAACACGTTCACATTTGGCATCAACCTAACTGTGAATTTGGGGAGATGCATTTGAACCATAGCATGTATCTGGCTTTTATTTTAATTCAGAGCATATATTACTACCTGAAATTCTACATCTCATTTATTTGCAGACTTATGGTTTGTCTACAGTAGAACAAAGCTTATTTGCAGACTTATGGTTTGTCTACAGTAGAACAAAGCTACTTAAAGGCGAAGGCTTCTGTCTCGTTCGTTGTTTTAGCCCTAATGCCCAGAATAGACTCATGATAGACCCTCAAGCCTTCACTGTTGAATGAGTGAATTTTAACCTTGTCCAGTGGATAAAATCGTCTTACAAGTAGATCACGCTTATCTAGCCTAAATTTTTAGAATCTTTTTTCCCTAAGAAATCACTTACTTCATAGTATAAATTAATCTAAAGTTGCAAATACCTAAAGTGCTATCAAGCAAGGCTGTGTTTGAGTCACCCCTTTCTGTTTCTATAAACAGAAAGCTGACAAATTCTCAGAAAAAGAGAAAATGAGAGAAAACTCATTCTAATAAGTGAACTAGTCTCCAGCCAAATTAGCCACTTGGCAGCACGTGGTGAGGGTGGAGTATGACGGATAGGGATCCACTGTGACTCAGGGCATTTAACAGCATCATGTGACATTACATTCTGGAGGGGGAGCTTGTTGAAAAATCAGTGCGAAGACCCCCACTGTTGAGGCTGCAGCTGTTGTGTGGCGAGGCAGAGAGATGTTCAGCGGCATTTTGAGCTCTGTCTAACAAGCCCCTCGAAGCTTGTGAACTCCCTGCCGCTTGCCTGTTAGCCTCCTGTCTGGCAGAAAGACTGCGGCTGACATCCATCACTTAGGGTTCTGGCCCAGTGCTGCCACTCCCAGGCCGACTTCCTCACTCAAAACCAGCGTGTCGGAGCACTAGACAGAAGTTGTCTCTGGGGTGGCGGGCAGCAGAGGGGAGGAGGCCAGGATATTAGGAAAGGCAATACCTTCCTTCAATATGACACCCTTCTGGCTTACAACCCTAGAAAGCATTTCAAGGGGGTCTGCCAAATAACCCTGGAAAAAGAATGCACTTAAAATTCTCCATATGATAGAAAAATTGGAGAAACCCATTTGGGGCTGGTATTAGGGCAAGAGATTTTCCTGCAAATGGATTACTCAGAAAATAATAGTCACCTTCAAAATTATGGAGTTGCCCCACTGGCTAAATTGTTCCTAAGTTTAGATGTAATACAGTTAATACACCAGGCAACCCGAGTGCACAAGAGCAGATATCATTAAATATCAACCCACGCGCTGGGGATAAATGATAGCTAGTGGAAAGCCATGAACATTAAGAGAGTCAACATGTGTTTATTCAGGGTCATCTTGGCACCCACTCCTACTATACGGCATTCCTCATGCTAATTCCCCGACCATCCCCCAGAGGTCCTTATTATTATCCTAGCAGGTGTCTGTGGGAACTGAAGATTAGAGAACTCAGGCGCATCAGCCGCCTGCATTCTGAAAAGCTATGGCTGCTCTTAGTATGGGGCCCTTCACAGCATCCCACGTGGTGGCTTTCCCCCCAATAGGCTGTGCTTCCATGCCTGGCCTTTTTGCTCTCTGCTCCAGAAGATGGGGAATGCTCCTTCCCTTTTAGAATTGTCCAACTCTGTACTTCATATATTTTGAATATTCTTCTGCCTCTCTTCTTTGCGTTATAATTGTTCATCCCCTAGCATTGGTTTAAATGTTTCTTCCTCAGGGAGACCTTTCCAGACTCCCCTTATACCCGCATAGGACTAGAGAACAGCACTCCTAATCTGTAGCTGGCAAATTTAGGAAGAAAAAGGTAAAACTATATTTTTATTGAAATGTAAATGTATGTTTATATATTATACATATTTATATTTTTCAGTAAAAGTATATCCCATGCAATGTTTTGGATGTGCTATATTTATACTAAAAGTTATCTGAAATTCAAATTCAACTGGGCATTCTATATCTTATTTGGGACCTTCCTCTCTGATCCCTGAAATTTCTTGTCCCTGATGTCTCCTCTACTTCAAATCATCACTCGAACTGCACCTATAAATTATTGGTGGGATTACTTTCTTTAAGATCTATGTTCCCCAATACACAATGCATCACTGTCATTTTGTCATCTAGGACAGTGTCTGGCTCAATGACTTGCAGAAATGATGACGTAAAGTCATGATCAAGTCTCCAGGATGTGTGAACCCGAAGTTCAGGGTTCTTTTCTCCTCCCATAAGCAGTGGAGGATGGAAGGCAGAGATTTGAATCTACAACATGTATCATAGACATTGATGATAAAAAGGCCAGTTCTCTTGATCCCAGTAATAAGGGAGGACAATACCCTCAGGTCACAGTCTCTTTTCTAATTTTGATAATGTTAATTGCATGTTCTCCATCCCAGATATTTTCTCAAGAAAATTATTGGAATCCTTGACATTCCATTTTATTTGATAAAAACTTAAATGTCATTCCCTCCTAGATGTGGACGTGGAGATTTCCTTTAAGGGAACACAGTCTTGATGCTGAAAATATGGCACACAGTATTGCTATTGGTTCTGTTTATGAACAAGAATTTCTAAACCATGCAAGGATGATTTAGAGATCCTGTATCTTGCCAAAGGCTTAACATTTCCAAATAGGCTTTTGCACAATGAGGTGTAAAGTTCATGGGCTGCTGTTGCAATGAGCTTTACACAAGCAACCTCCAGGAATTGAATGAATAGCCAGCTCTAAAGTTTGAGATGGCCAAGACTCACTGTGCTGCTGTCAACTTTGGTTAATCTGGTTATATCATTTTTGTCGAGAAAAGTAGAGAGTACCGGGACAAATAGGCTTGATATTTTCTTCTGAAAAATTCTATAGTAGTATTCTTTTTCAGGATTCATGAAAGTACAATTGAAATACAACAATCACAGGTCTTTAAAGTACACATTTTCATAAGACCCATGATTCTATCACCACACACTAAACACATGAACCACCTCCAAAGTCCTTATGTTCTTTGTGTGTTTCTATTTGTGCATGTGTCCCTAGGTGTACATGTGTATATAATAAAACCCCTTACCATTTAGAAGTGCATAACAATATACCTTTAACTACAGGGATAATAGCATTCTTATAGCTATACAAGAGAGAACTCCTATGGTGAAGTTGGGAGACAGGTATATATTTGTATCTACAAATGTATGACCCATCCATGATTTCATCAGTCATAATCCCAGGCTTTTCTTACCAATGTGTACAACTGAGGGCTTCCATGGCAAAATAACCATTGGCCCTTCCTTGATGACTGTCTAGGAAGTCATCTGGTTTGTGGAAATTCCTACAAGATTCTCATGTTCTTCAACTCTGACTTATGTTCTTCTCACTGACCCCTCTATCTGCGCTCATTTTGCAAGCAGCTAGACTCTGAAGCCCAGAACGCTTTCAGCTGCAATTAGTGCTGAGGACCTAGGACTGCAGATTTGCATATCAGGGTACAGTCTACTCCCTGATCTGCTCAAAGCAGTTACCTCTGTTCACTATGCCTCCTCTCAAGTTTATAAACAAAGAAACTAATAGTTGCTCTACTTGCTTCTCATGACTTTTTGAGAACATGAAATAATGAGTGCAGAAGCATGCTGAGGAGCTGAAAGCTCCTGATAGCTCTATGAGACATATAATTCTCTCTGAACATGATGCTAACTTGTATTATGAGACCTTTATTTAGAAAGAGAAAAACAAATATAAATCTATGCATTCCAATACAAGCAAAAAATAGAATTTGAAAAAGTCATTCATTCTTTTTGAAAAGACAAAACCTATTTGGAACTTACACATTACTTGATTTGTTTTCAAATCTGAAACAATCACCCATAACATTGCCTCTGGCCATCATTAATATTAGAAACCTAAGTCATTTATCAAATACATGCCGGCTAAATTATCAAGGATGTTTCAGAAGAGATTGTGTTCAAAACTTTTCCACTTAATGAACAAAAGTACAATAAAAGACTGGGCCTATAAAATATAGAATATAGTTAAATTCAGATTGTATTAAGCTTATGGCAAAGTTCCTGGTGAGAAGTCATTGTTTTATTATTATTTCTTCAAGCTTGATATGGTAACAGAGTTGAAAAGAACTCACACACTCTCCATGTGAAATTGGGGAAACTGAGGACTAAGGGGGCAAAACAAACTTCCTGGAAGATCAGAGATCACAGCCCAGGACTCTGGTTCTCTGGCCTGATCTTCTTTTTGTGCCTCTCTGTACAAAGTACTGTCTTATTTTCAGAGGTCTTAAAGACTGTGCTCAGTATTTACAAATGGCTCCAGATGTGGTGGAATAAACAGACGAAATGGATTATCATGTTAATAAACAAAGTAGTGGTTAAAAATTAAACAAGAAAAGTACATGGTGTTGTGAAACAAGAGTAGGGAATTTTGGCAGAGAGGTAAGAAGAAGGGAAAGTGGAGTGGTTTTGTGTGATACCTTAAAAATTGGGGGTCTTTTTGTTTTTTGGGGTTTTTTTTGAGACAGAGTCTCATTTTGTTGCCCTCAGTAGACTACCGTGGCATCACAGCTCATAGCAACCTCAAACTCTTGGGCACAAGTGATTCTCTTGCCTCAGCCTGCTAAGTAGCTGGGACTACAGACAGCTGCCACAATCCTGGCTATTCTTAGCAATAAGGCCTTGTTCTTGCTCAGGCTGGTCTCAAACTCCTGAGCTCAAGTGATCCACCCACTTCAGCCTCCCAGGGTGGATACTTTAAAATTTCATCATTTAATTAAATTCAGTAGACATTTATTTAAATCCTCCAATAGCACTGGGCTATATCCACAGGTATGTTCACTATATAGGATGTCCATAATTTCATGTGGAATTTAAAAAAAACAACTATATAATGTACACAAATATATGTAAATACAGGGTGGCCATAAAGTTTAAATTGCACACAAACTTCATGGCCACCCTGTATATGTCTCATATATATGTGTACATATATACAATCACACATATGAACAAATAGTAATCCATTGATTTGTCTCACAAAAACTACTTGAGCACCTATTGCATACTAACAGACTATGAGTATGCCTTTGAGCAAATACAAAGGAAAGATACAGAATTTAGGGGACAGATAGTTAAGTGGAGTAATTAAAGTATGCATGGAAACACAATTTCTGAATAGTTCTTTGAAAATTACTGAGACTTTTGCATAATATTAAAGCTTAGAGTGTTTAATAATTAAAATGCTGAATACAACATACATACTAAACTACATTATAAAGCAGTAATTTGAATATGGAAAATTTATATATCTTCTTTGAAAAAAATGTACAAAAGGGAATTATGAGAAAAAAATTCTTTCTATTATACTTTTCAGTCTTCAGAAACTGAAACTAAGATTAAAATGTCTTATTTCCTTTTAAAAATTATAGTAGAAAAAAGTTAGCACCAGGTACTTTTCACAAATTAGAAACAATGAACAATGATATAAAAGCCAACATAATATGCAAAGAAGCTGATGGAAATCTGTAGTCTGACAGTGAAGTTAGCAAACTCATCCTAGATGCTGGAAAATGGACATATACAGTCTGACAGTGAAGTTAGCAAACTCATCCTAGAAAAAGTGCTACATACCTCACTCTGAATATCACTATGGTCACCTTTGAAGTTCTACCTTGGAGAGCTATGCACTGATGCCAGTGCCTTTTCCACCCTTTAGAGAAATTTTGGAATTCTTTTTCTGGAATGACCATCAGAGCTGTTGTTGTATTACCCTTGATGTCCCTGAATGTCATCAGAATATCTTCTTTTCCTTATTTCCTTTAATTTCAAGTAAAGATAACAGCCATTGGGGACCAAATCAGGTGAGTAGGGAGGGTGTTCCAATACTGTTATTTCTTTATTGGCTGAAAAGTCCCTCACAGAAAGTGTCCTGAGAATTGGTGCATCATGATGGAAGAGCCCATTTTTGTACACATTTCTTTCATACCAAGAACCTGATTCTTTGTACCCTCAATGAATCCCCAAAAATAAAAAAAAAGAAGCTAGACATGAATGCATTCTATGTTTAAATAAATCTTTACCATAAAAATAAGATTGTCAAATTATACTAGTCATAATAACCAAATCCAGCGTAAAGATAAGTAAAACCATATTTTACTCAGTTATTTGTGTTCTCCTCTTTTAGCATAGATACATGACTGAGAGGTAATTATATAATATTTGAATTTTTTAAAAAAAAGACTTTCTTCTATGTTTCTCTATCAAAGTTTATATGGTCTGTTATGCTTCTCACAGTCAGTTAACAATTTTGATGCACAATTCAAGGAATTTTTGCAATATTTATGTCAACTTTGTTTTTTACTGGCCTCTGTGATTTCTCTTCCTCAGAGACACTTTCTCTCCTTTCAGAAAAAAACATTTAATCCATTTGCAGACTGCTGTTTTCTTTGTGGCATTATCCCATAAACTTTGACTAATATGTCCCTGATTTCACTTCTACTCTTGCCAAAGTTAACAGGAAATTTAATGTTTGTTCATAGTTCTAATTCAAGCTACAACATTCTTATGATGGCTCACAAAAACATGCAACAGCAATAATGAATGCCACACATTGCCACAAATTCAGCTGTGGGACATTGATATACTGAGGTTATGAACCCTTACCAAGTTGTTTGTACAGTGCTGCCACTGTAAGACAAGGTGGCAAGTTCATAAACTTAATTGTCAGACCTCATATGTATCTTCCATAAAATGTCATTACTTGGTCTCATTTTAAGTTTAGCCACATTATCTGAAAACATGACTTCTTGAATTTTTTAAATGTAAACTCAACAACCTGTTCACTACTTCTTTAAGCAAAACCTTAAATTACTCCTTTGAAAGACTGGACAAATTCATCTCATAAGGTCATGTCTATGTCCTAATGGTACCAATTTTATCACTCGCTTTCATTTATGTGTATTTAAATTAAAAAATGTTTAAAAAGTTTTACTTCAATTTTAAATAATGTCCAAACCAGGTAGTTATGCTCATCTGTTAAAAAACTCAAGAAAGATAAGCCTCATACATATTATATATGATTTACCAATAAATGTGAAAAAAATGCACTCCTTTTAATAGGACAAGACAAAAGTCACGTCAAGTGACATTCCTCTCTGTATGGCTTCTAGAGAAGACATCTGCTCTAAACAAATCTATGACATCTACTAAGCCATTTGATTGTGAACTTGTTTTTCAAAGTTTCTTGAGAATAATAAACAATCTAATTTATTCTAATTTTTTTCACTTTTTATCCCAGTGATTTATCCTTTGGACTCTGATAATGGCCATTTTTCTTTGAAACATGTTTCTGAATGGTTTTCAGAGCAGCCACCAGTTTTTCTGTAATATTTCTTACTTTTTCTGGTCTTTTTATTGTGTTTTAATTGAGCACATTCTCTAAGACCTTTATTTATTTTTAGGGTTTTTTTTTTCTTTGAAATAATCTCTATACAACAGTGAGAATTCTATTTTCTTCAAGGTTCTGACTTGTATCTCTATACTAATATATAGAACTCCAATTGCTATTTCTGCTTTCTGTATTCATTTCTAGGGTCATACTTCAAATGCCTTCAAGATATTTACACTTGAAAAATCCCACTCAAATCTCAAACTCACTATGTTCTCATTGAGCTTATTATGTAGCCAATCTAAACCAACTCTATTTTCTTTCTGTTCTGACTTTGCTAGAGAAACCATATCCAAATTATTAAAGTTCTGTACATGAGCCTTCTTTGATTATTTTCAATATCAAAGGATTTTCCAATTCCAGAACTCCTATGTCTAATTTTTATTTAATAGAGATCACACAATTCAAAAGATTCAGTTAAATTTACAGGAAAAATTACCCAGCAATCATTTGACCAGGACAAAAACAATTTCAAATTTTAAGTGGTTAAAGGGACTATGCTATATTATCTAGCTGGGGAGATACCATGATGGTGAAAGAGGTTTCCCTGCATGAGGCTTATCCATCGCGCTACAAACATGAGAAACTGGACTGCATAGTCTGTGGTAATGGGGGGTGCTGCATTCACATTCTCCCTTGGGTAAAAAAGCAGTCTCTGGGTCAGTGCCTGTAGTTCAAAGGAGTAGGGCGCCGGCCCCATATGCCAGAGGTGGTGGGTTCAAACCCAGCCCCAGCCAAAAACTGCAAAAAAAAAAAAAAAAAGCAGGCTCTGTTGTGCATTCTCAATGACAGCATTAAAATGTTCTCATGCTTTGAGATTTCATTTGGAAATACAAATTATACACACTAAATGAACTAGAATTTTTTAAAATTTTTGCCTGAATCATTATCCCTTAGCGAACTTAAAAAAAATATTCAACATGTGAATTTAAGACCTTAGGCTTTCTTTATTCAGATATTTAATCATTTCTAATATTTTCAATCCCTCACTGAATAAACCCTACCTCTGAAAGCATGGGAGATTTTAAGAGACAATATATCCTTCTATCATTTTGCATGGAATAATGAAATATTAACCAGAAACCATAACCACAGATAAGGGATTGTTTTGTGTGAAAATTCATGTACTGAACTAACATCAACTCCAAATGAAACCAGCTAGATTCCAGAAAAGTGTTTTACAGATGGCAGTAACATAAGGTTTATAAAAACACAAAATGCAGTATTTCTAACAAACATGCTTGCTTCCAATTTTTTTTTAAATAAATAAGTTTTGTATAGTTTAATGTTTCCCCACCAAAGTTTCTTCTGGCATACAAACAGCTTTTCCTCTTCGGGCATCTCCCAAACCTAGAATTAAGTATCTAAAATGTACACTGTAGAATCACCAAGATTTCTGTAACTGTTACAGCTTCTAGAAGAACTCTGATGTGTAGCCTTTTCTGAAGCTTTTCTTCCCCCCACCCCAAAATTCTCATCAGTCCTTTAACCAGTTTTATTTTTTCTCTTAACAGCTCATTTGGTGGGAGAAGGGGATGCTGTTCAATAGTATCACAGCTGGCTTTCTGTGGTTGGTAACTACCTGCATATTATACCGGATTACACTTTTATTGCAAATACAACAAATAGCCTTGAGCCACTCTGCTGTTTCAAGGATTTTAAAAAGTTCTCCCTCATCAAGTATTGACTTTTTGCAACTTTTGCCACCAGGTGCAAATTGTATTTCAATGGCATGCTGATCTCCAAGAGAGGTTTGTTTATGCAATTATTCTCCAGGGACACTGGATGTACAATGCTTTTTGTTCAAGAGTAGCTGAGGCTTTGTAGAGCTTTATAGAGACTTACAAGTCAATAGTTGGCTCTGGAGACTCACAAAAACTGCAGTACTCCATGAAAAGTATCACTGATGTTATACTGCAGTCAACGGGGGACTGAAGGCATGTGGTAGAGGACAAGTCACCCAGACTAGAGGTGAATGGGAGTCTATGAGAAGTAACTGAGAAGTTCCTCTGTTTCAAGACATGCCCGCCCTGACCAGTCTTAATCACAATGATCACAGTGCAGGTAAACTCTAAAGCATAATTTTTAAGACATTTATCTGTCTTTAAATTTTGTAATAAATAATCAATATAATTCCAAAATTAAAAGATCTTTTGTAATAACGCATCTTCTATTGTCTTAAATTTTAACAAAAGTTCCTGTTCTCTTCGAAATCAAAATGAAACAAAACAAACATCCGACATGGAAGCCACTTTGGAAATGAGAGGGAACTAGCAGTGATGATTTTGAGACTGTTCTGAACTCTAAATGTTTTAATAAGGTTAAACATACATATAGTAGATTCTCCATAGTTGACTCCCTTCTTAAGTTGACCTAATTTTCATAGATGGGACATGCACCACATGTAGTTAGTGGAATACTGACCTCTATATATTGACCACATCTGTAAGTCGTATCTTGACCACATGAATGGTAACACACAACACTAATATTAATTTATCTTCTGTAATTTGACCAGTTACGTCCACTCTACACCAAGGGATAGAAGATGTGAGTTTTGCTCCTTACCTGTATTATTTTTTCTTTAGTGTAAGTTTTTTTTTTCATGTTTTATTATTACCAGGGGTCAGATTAGGCCTGGCATCCTATTGTTTATTACATCTTGTGGAAGATTTCTCAGGGTGAAAGATTGGTCTAAATTGTAGGTAAATCCTACTATTACTGAAAATTTTTACAGTTAATCAAGACATGATGGCCCAAAGGAAAGAACTCAAAGAGCTGACATTGAAGAAAAAGGTTGATCTTGTACATTTTCCGGAAAGCAGCAGCCAAACAAAGATGGCAGAACATTTTGATGTTAGTAAGAACACAATTAGCAACATCTAAAAACATAAACATGGGAACTTGGAGAGAAATGGTAAGGAAAGCAGAAATCTACAGACAAAAGGAAAGAGAAAGTCCCTAAATTAAGTCAATGAAGCCACAATAAGCTGGTTCAAACAAATGAGGGCAGTTAATGCCCAAATCTCCAGTCCAATAATCCAAGAAGCTGCTGAAAATTTTGCACAGGAATTCGAAGTGGCAGATGTTTGGCTCAAGAAATTTAAACTGCTACACAAGATCTCCCAGAAAGTCTCTGTGGCAATTCCAATGAAGTTCCAATAGAAGTTGTGGAAGAGTTCATCAAAAGGTTCCCGAACTTCAAAGAGGGTTCAAAGATGACGACATCTTTAACACTGACAAGTGTGAACTCTTTTTTAAGGCTATGCCTGACAGGAGTCTCATCATGAAGGGTGACAAATGTAAGAGCTGGAAACTTTCCAAAGAACACTTCACAGTTCTGCTTTGCACTAGTTCAACTGGAGAGAAACTAAAACCAACCTTGGTGACTGGCAAATCTGCAAAGCCGCATGCAATCAAAACCTGAAGCCTAACGACTTCCCGTTCACTTGGAGCTCAAACAAATGCTCATGGATGACTGGTGCTCTATTTGAGAAGTGAGTACAGGGGATCCACCGAGAAATAATGAAGAAGAAATGTTCTATTCTACTAACAGTAAACAAGTATCCTGGCCAGTAGCAAGAGAATAATCACACAAATGTGACTGAAATACCTGCCTCCAAACACGACCTCAAAACTCCAACCTCTTAACCAAGGCATCATCCAAATGCACTACCAAGCCCAGCTCCTGCAGTGGCTTATTACTAAAACACAAATTTGTGGTCCTCCTGTGGAAGCAACTTCATCCACTGCATTAGTTCATGCTCCAGACGCTGTCCTCTAGATCAGTTCTGCTTGGCACATAGTTCAGCCAGAAATGATACAGAAGTGTTTCAAGAAAGTTTGGCTTATCACAACCCAGGAACATGATGTTTTGGCCCCATCAGATAGTCCATCTCCCATGGCAGAATTTGAAGAAGTAGATTCTGAAAGTTTTGTTTCAATAGATAATGATATGGTAACCAGTAATGACTCCAACCCAAAGGCAATTTTCTTTTTTTCTTTTTTCTTGAGAAAGAGTCTCACTATGTCACCCAGAGGCAATTTTCTTTTTTTCCTTTTCTTTCTTTCTTTCTTTTTTTTTTTTTTTTTGAGACACAGTCTCACTATGTCACCCAGAGGCAATTTTCCAAGCAATATTGACTAAAGTACAGACTGAGGTAAAAGTGTTTGAAGCAGCTGATGAAGTGGAAGAAGTGAAGATGACACAGAAATTGCAGAAACTCCAAAAGAAGAGGATGTCAGGCATCTGATAATGAAGCTGAAGTCATCTGGTGGGCTGAATGGTATAGCCAGCGTTGAGAGTGTTTCTCCAGTTAAAGTTCGTAATAGGAATAAGAAATAGATCAGGACTGACTCTCTTTTCAAAAAGAATGATTAAACCATGAGAAAACAGTAAATGTACTGATTTTGTATGATACTATATGCATGATTTTACTATGTTTTGGTTATGTATGATTTTGCATGCTATTTCCTAATAAAAACTATACAAGAAAGTAAATTATGTGTACGTATCAGTACAGCAGGCCTAGTTCCTTATATTGACCACCTTTGTATGTTACCGGTTTATTATAGTCTCTGAGGTGGACAACTTACAGAGATTTGACTATATTTTAATAAGTTTGAAGAACTAGACTACTCCATGTAAAGTAGATTATCATATTAAAAACATAGTTGTAGATAGACATATAGATAGATTGGGAGGGCATTTAAGTTCCCAGCTCTCTGTTTATTTTCATTGGTGGCAAATTATTAAAAAAGGAAAACTTCTTTTATATCAGTTCAGCACAACTGATATTTTTGACTATTTATTCTATGTCAGGCATTCTGGTAGACACTGGGAATACTGCATAAATAGGATAGTACCCACCCTTGAGCTGGTTCTGGCACTTGAGTCCTGTGAGTGATATGGTATGTGAATACTTCCCCAGAATGTGGTAAAGGGCTAACACAGAATAAAACTCAAGATGGCCAAAACTTGGTTTTCAGCCTTAAGGCAAGTTCCTTGTAAAATACAGTGTCTAGAAGGCAATTTTCATATGACTTAACATGATATATTCTTTTGTCTTAAGAAAGGAGAGTGGATTTTAGGAAGGTAATCCTAGCGTAGAGAAGATAGAAGGCCCTTGAAGTTAGATATGGGTTAGACTGCAGTAGGGGGAGGGGAGGAGCCAGGAAGTGAGATTCCATTTAGCTGATTGAAGGATATATAAATTTCTCCCTTTCGCCATCCCCATGTTTGCCATCTTTCTCAGCTGTCACAGTTGAATATATTTTCTTATCTCCTTGCTAACTCATACAGACTTTGCTAAATATTTGTAGGAATTCAAATGCAATCTTTCAAAGTTCACCTTGACTCTGTATTTTAAGTGGCTTTTTTTTTTTTTGCAAAAAAACAGTTTGACCCCTTTTTTCTAGCAACTGCCAGCTCAGGAGCTATTTTCCAAGTTAAGTATTCTGATAATTTCAATGTGGCTTTGTTGTTTGGGGAACAGAGTAGAAAGAAATAAGCCCAAACTATCTATTTTACTGTGGTTATCTAAAGAATGGCCTATTATTTGAAATTGCTTTCCTACATATCAATTAGCACACAAAAGAAATTGAAATAACTGAGATCTTTGCAAAAAGAAATACACTCTATGCAACGTCTTTACTATAGGCACATTAAGAAAATTTGAACCTAACCGTGGCTTTAGAATGATAACCATTTTATCTCTTTTATTAAAGACCACCAGGAGAACTAATAATTGAAATGTTATTTGCAACAGCCTCTGTTTTTGGATCTAAATCTCATAAACTTTGTATTATTAGCATTGACCATTAATTTGCACTACATCAATTGAATTTCTAGTAGCTTGACAATAGAATTAAACTACCCGTAGGCAGGACTTATAAATAGACAATTATGTACAGTTCATGTACATAATTGATGTTCTGTATGTGATAACAGAATATTATATTATCAACTTAGAATTGACATACTTCATTCTGAATGATTGCCTCTGATTAATGTAGATTCGCTTTATCTTCTCAATTTTTTATAATCTCTGACATAACTGAGCGCTATTAATATAAAATAATTTCCAAGATAGCAAAAAGTGCGGTTGAAAATGAATACAAACCATTGTCCATCCTATTGTGCCCTAGGCCCTTCCAGAGGAAATAAGGAAGATAAGAAAGTTTCACCCTCTTTACAGCTCCATACAATGTACACCCACTTTGCTACCATTAAATTTCTTTCAAAAAGGGGAGACTTCTGAATTTGGGTCAGTAGTCAAAAATATGAACGATAACGAAAGTTCTAAGGCAAGCGTCTGAATGCTCTGGGGCAATTCAAGAAATAAACTTTTTTTTTGAACAGCTACTATTGCTAAGGCATTTTTTAAGGTCAAGGTAATGTTCCTAATCACATGAATCTGATGTTCTTCTAAGACTGACAACACAAATAAATAATTACTTATTAGTGATAGCAATGAATTACACAGAGAGAAAGTGTAATGGTGCCTGCAAGTGATATTTTATGTAGGATGATCAGAGCGGGTATTCCTGTGCAGGTGACATTTGAGCTCATTGACATTTCATGAGAATGAGTAAACCATATAAATATCCTGAGGAAGAAGGGTTCATGGTAGAGAACAGTAAATGCCAAGACCCTGGATAGCAAATGTGCTTGGAGGTTTTAAGGGTAGGAAAGAAGGGCAATGCATTTGAAGTTTTCTGAGCATCAGAGAGAGTAGCGAAAGGAGGTGTGTGAGAGGTTGGAGAGCTCAACTTGACTATGACTCTGCTGGCAAAGGGGAGGATGTTCGACTTGGACGTTCCCGTACACAATCCAAAGACAAACTTCTGGTTTCTTCTGTCTTCAAACTATATCCAGAACGTGACCACTCCTCACAGTTTCGGCCACTATCGTCCTATTCAGGCCCCTATCACTTTTCACCTGGAATTTTATAATAATCTCACAAATTGTATCCCCGTGTTTGCCCTTACACTCTGTTCTTAACATCCAGCGCTTCTCTTAAAACCGAACCATCTGTATGGCCCACAAATTGTTCATTTGGGTAAATCAGAAAAGATACTCGGTATAGGCAGATATATTTGAAAAGGGAGCCCCAAGTAAGAAGAAGAATTAGAAAAAATGCCTCCCTGGGATTTCACTCATCCTCATCCCCTCTGCCAAGCTGTTTTACAGTGCACCAAGCACACTGGAGAAGATGACTTCCCACCAGTCCCCCTGTCCCCTTCCTGTTTTTCTTATTTTGTATTTTTCCTTATCATCCAAAATACTACCTGACTAATTTTTTATTGTCTCCTCTTGCCCTTTACTTCTACTAGACACGTGTCAGCTCCGTGACAGCATCCTTTGCAATGTTTCTGTTTACTCCTTTCGACTCAACTTCCACTATGGTTCTGGTAGGTAGCAGCTCTCGATACACATTGAGCAAGTGGATGGTGGACAGCACTGCAGCATTTTAAGAACCCTGGTTGCTGCTGGAGAACGGCTCTTACGAGACCAAATGCAGTAGCCAGAAGCCATTGAGGAAGCAGCTACAGAAAGTGAGAGATTGTCTTTTGGATCAAGGGGATGGCAGATTTTAAGTCTATTTTTATTGATACAGCAGACAATACTTGTTGAGAGAGTGTATGTGGAAAAACAGGGAGAAGGGAAGAGTCAAGGGTGACTTCTATGGGTTTGGTCTGGGTAATGAGGTAGGTAAGAATGCGATTTGCTGACATGAGAATCACAGGAAAACAAGAGTTGAGGACAGATGAATGTAGCACTCTTTTTCTCCTCCTTTTCAATGAACCAAAATCAATTTTTTTCCCCCATTCTCTTGGACTTATGCTCAGAGAAAGCTTCCCCACTCTGAAGTAATTATTCATGTATATTTTTAGTCGCTTAAGGATTTCATGCTCTTATGTTTAAATTGTTCCATCATTTGGAATTTATTTGGACATGGAACATTGACTTCTAATTTAATTTTTCCCAAACGTTTAACCAATTATCTCAGAAACTTTTGTTCATTTATTAAATTACTATGCTTTTTTTTAAAAAAAAAATACAGACTTGAAATTTTCCTTCATTTTCCTCTACCAGCTTTTATATATGCTTGAATATATTTCTGGCATTTCATTTTGTCATGTTAATGTAGCTATCCTTTCCAAAATACCATATTCTTTTTATCAATGTAGTTAGATCCCCTTCATTTCATTGACCTTACCTTCGATGTTAGACTATTCTTAACCATGAATGCCCCCTCATTAAGAGCCTTTAGGTTTGTAATCCACTCTTCACATCCCAACCAGACTGACTGAGCTAAATAAGGATGTCTATTTCCCTTTCAAGTTCGCTCTTTCTCCATCTCAGTCATAAAGGGCTACTTTGGAGTTCATATCTCTTTGTTTTAAACTTGCTATTTCTCTTTCTACAATATGTTTCTCTCCCTCTAGAGAACCTCCCACCCTTCCTCCTAGGCTCATATTAGAACCCAATGCCCCCATGGAGCTCAGTGGCTCCATGACCGAGTTTTTACAGCAGTATATGCGTCTCCCCAGATCCTAACACCTTACTCTTGTGTGCTTTGTGGCTTCAGGGCATGCCTGTATTTGTCTGTTCAACACCTCTCACATTCTTTGCCAAGTGTTGAATACATGTTTGTGTGGTGAATGAATGAATAAATAAGCAGAGATTACTATGTGGCCTACAATTTTTACTTCTCCAGACTAAAAAGCCCCAGTTCTCTTAAGCAGCTTTTGCGTGACTGTTCATAATTCCGGCAACCCCTATAAAATAGCAGGAAACCTCACACCTAGCTCTTTCTTAGCCTCCTGATTGATAAAATGCCACAACTGAACATACAACTCCAACTATTATCTAAGCATAAGAAAAGCAAAACTGATCCTTACTTTCTTGGGGTAGACGTTATACAACTGTTAATCACAGCTTTAAAACTGTCGTAGCTTTTGAAATAGCTATTCCATACTATGGGTTCCTATGAAATTTGTGGTCAACTAAACATTCAAGAATTTTTCATTGAATTACTGTTTCTCTATGCCCACTCATCCTTATTTAAACACTATTAACACCCCAAACTTTACACATATGTGTGTTTAAATTCATCTTCTTTATTCACTCTAGACTACAGAGGTATGATAATATTCAATTATGGTTTATTTCACCAAATCTGCAAGTTTGCTAAGCATGTTTTCTATTTTTTGACTCTATTCCATTACATGAGTGTCGACTATCCCAGAGCCTTGACGTTTGAGTCATCATTCCCTCAAACTATCTATTCCCGCAGGATTTATAAGTTTCATGAGAGACTTTGCCAAAAGCTTTTCTGAAACCTGTGACATCCTCTTCATCCATCTTCTGAGTAATCTTATTAAAACCCTTTTTGAGACTTGGCTTAATGGAGAATAGAAATAACAAATCCCAGATATGAATGATTTTTTGAGACATTTTCTCACTGTAGAACCTAGTTAGAAACAGCGCTGGCTTTATGTGATTCTTTTGTTTCTGCCCACTGCATTGTGCCAGCTTCATCTGCAGAATGGTTTTACCTGTGATAGCAACACGGCCGCATACGCTTCCAGAAAGAGAATATGTTCCAGTTCCAAATTTCTGGAGAAAGTTTGGAGCTTTAGACTGATTGGACCACCCCTGTCTTATTTCCCAGTCCAGGGAAAGTCATACCACGGTTGTTTAGACCTATTACCTGAATTAGTCAGTGTCCAGGGACAGGAGACTGCATTGGTGGGTAGGGTCAACCCCTGTCAAAACTCACTGTTACTATACACTATAAAAGGAACAGAGCAGAAGTTAAGGCGAAAATTAGCAATGTTTCCAGCAACACTAGCCCAGGAAACCCAAAGGCAATAAAGTAGAGGGCAGTTTTGAGATAGTTACAAGCTTTCTGGCTAGAACGATTCATTAGGGCCTGGTACACATGGTCATGCGTGATTGGAATTCACAAGTTTGAAATATTTCCTTAGATGAGACAATCAAAAGAACATTCCAAGAAGAAGGAATGATATTAGGTCATTTTCCAATTTTATTGGTCAGTATCTAACATCTTTGTTTCAGCCTTCTTGATGCAGCCCTATTTTTATAGTTTGTGGGAGAAATGTGTGGAGAAAGGGGATGCCCGACCATGTTTTCTTTTCTTTTACTATAAAAGCCCTCCGGGGCTGTGTGTTTGTCTGAGCGAACTGTCAGCCAATTAGAGTTTATTGCTGGGAAAGAAGCTGAGAAAGTTAATCCCGCTCCTTCAAGGCATAGTTAGAAGGGAAATATGAATCTTAAGTAGCCCATGTTATCTCATCAACTGAGAACCAAGAGAGAGACTAGTTAGGCAGGAAGGAGAGGACAATTTTAATGGGCTCGTTTAAAGAGGAAAACCACAGCATACCCAGAAGAAGTCATTTCTTTCCCTTGGCTGTGAATTGAGGGAAGGGGGAAGCATTTAATGAGTCGATACAGAGCTCTAAAGCCCCGTTCTTCCGTATTGTTTCACTGATAAGAATTGCTACAATTTAAAGATTACTGCCCTAGAAATCAGGTGCTCCGTATCCCTCAGTATCCTCTTCCAGGACTACTGAGTTTTCACAGGCCCTTTCTCCTCTCTGGCTTTGTGAGTCCTGTGCAAGAGAAAGGTAATAATGGCTGCTGTGAATTCTTTAAAGCAGTGATGAGGTATCTGGTGAGAAATGAAATCTCCTTTGGAACACAATGATGTACTTAACCCACACCTATTCTATTTGATGTCATTCTGGTCTAGAGTCAGAAAGCATCAGGAATCCCTTGGTCATGGCAGATACCTCCCTGCGTGAGTGTCATCCAAAGAAGCTCTTTAGAAATGTACATATTGAGGCCTCACTTCTGCAATCTTCCAAGTGGGGTGAACTAGAGTATTGGCAGAGCATCTGATTTTATTTTTAAATCTCCCCTAGACGATTCTGCTTCTCAGATTTGGTAACTGTTGATCTCACCCAATTAATTACTATATGGAAGGTAAGAAAACTAGTTGGAAGAACTGAGTAAATTTTAACCAACCAATCGATTGTCTGGAAGCGTGAATCCATAACAGATACTAAGATATTATGTGGGTACTAAAATATCACTGTAAAGTTTAAGAGATTCTATGAAACTTCTCTCTAAAATGTAGTAGGGATATAGAAGAAATACTTGGTAACAAATTTTCTGTAGCGTTAGGCATAGGGGAAGGGAAAGATTAATACCATCATGTGGTATTTGTAGCCACATAGGACCTCTAAGCTTTCCACTGTGGAGACCACCCCTTTTTTAGTTAGTCACAGAGACTAACAGGTCTGCAGGCTGGACAGTCTGATTGGTGATGCTCCTTCTTCGTTACCCCTGAACAGAGTTCTATTGCTCCATTAAATAAATGGGAAGAGAGATTTCCAGAGGATTGATGTGAAGGTGCTGCCTAGCATGCCCTCATGTCCCCTTCTAGCCTTGCAGAAGGATTTCTCTAAAGCTGTACAACTAATCTGGGGCAGATTTGAAACCATGCTGTATGTCCTTATCTCCCAGTCCAGTTTCATTTCAGCTCCTCATACCATTCCACATCTATCTGTAAAAGACTTCAGAGAAGTTTCTTTCAATTAGTGAATGGCTAAAGCCTCATAGTAACAGACCTGACTTATCTTTTCATTAGCTTTTAGTAAAGCTGGCCATGTGGGTTTGTACTCACAGGGCAATGTATGAGCAGTCAGAGCCAAAGCCCTGTGCATAGGGCCACTTAGCCTGGGGCTATGTCAGCCCCAGGAGCTGCAGAGCAGAACCAGAAGAAAATTAGGAAAGGAAAAAAGGCAATAAAAATGCCATATTCTGGCCAAAAGTATTAACAGGCCATAACCTAAAAATGATGTATGTGTGTAAATCCTCTTGTGTGTTTGTGTAGTTACATGTTTACAACACCACAACAATTATACTCATTCACTACTGCTCACTTCATTTGTGTGAAGATAGTTCAACATAATACAAGCGACATGACTCCTTGAATTCTTAAAATTATATGCAGACATATCCTACTTTAAGAAATTTGATAAATGAAAATCTAGACTCATAAACTATAAATTACAAAGTAATTCCTTACATTGAGAAAAGATATTTAGAATGTAAACCCTCTCTTTAAGTGTCACTTCTCCCACTGCCCTTAATCTTCTATATTTTGTTCAAAATAACCTGATAGAGAGCGTGGAGCACATATAATTGAAAGCTAAAATACCAGAAGCTTCTGGGAACAGAAGATCTATCTACAGTTTGGAGTGATAAGCCGTCATGTGGTCATAGTTCAAAAACAATTTTATGAGGAGAAAACCTAGCATTCATAGACTTCAGATATAGGTAAAATAGTGACCTGGAAACAAAATATTAGTATTTTTGAATATTTGTAAAGCATATTAGAATAATTTAAGCTCTGAAAAGGCCTGCAGAAAATAAACTATTTCATTTCATTTTTCCCCAAACTTACATGACCACAGAACAATATTTTAGTGCAAGACTTAGCACCCCCTGATACAACTCCTGTAGATCCATGTCAGACAGAAAACAGATTCGATTTTACACTGTTTGTCATAATAATATGTGCCATTTTAACTATATTTATCAGCTTCTCAAGGGCTGGGTACCTCTGATGTAGTGTTTTATATTCCCTCAAAGCCCTAATGGAGTGTTGGGTCTATAATAGGTACCTAATAAATAATTTCTAAGTAAATCTTGAGCAATCAATCTTTGGCATATGCTTCCTATAAGAAGGACAGCATAATTATTTTTGTTCTTCTAGAAATAAAGCTATTTTTATCGTCTTCAGAAATATTAAAATCAACCTTCATGATCATTGCTATTTTCATTTGCAGCCTGATAATCTGCGCATCATAGCATGCTTAAGGAAGGAACAAAATGCTACAGATGTGTCTGTTCACCTTGAGCATCGTACCTGCTACAGTGTTATAACCACGTGTGTTTGTACAGCAACACAGAGAGGTAAAAGCTGAATCCCAACTCTGTCTCCTAGTGCTCTGTGTCCCCGGAAGCTCATCAGGATGGGCTGCCTCTTGCTGTTCATTAGCTCTCTGACTTTAGCCAACTGAAGGCAGTGAGATACTGAAGGGGGAGAGGAAAGTAGGGCCAGGATGTTTGTTTCTTAGCCTTCTTCCTGTTCAGGTAACTATGGTTTAGCTGTGGCCTTTTACTGAAAGTCACATAGCCTATTAGGCAGTCCACTCTTGGGTATTAGGAACTGTTCTCTCCCCTTCATCTTTTCAGATAAGGGATGGAAATGGTTCCCAACTATTGCCAGCCGCAGTATAGAGCACAGTCCCTGTTACTCCTTCTACACCTGCCCCCAGCTTTGTAAGCAGCCCCTGATTAGCCTCCCCCTAATCACCCAGCTTGTGTGTGTACCACCTCCATTTGCCAAAGCCAGACTGATAAATTGGCTATGTGGTTATTCTTCTCCTGTGGAACAGGGTGATAACATCTATCCTTTCTACCTCATAGAAACGTGGGAGGGTTTAATGATTCTGGCTTTTATTTCCCTTCCCAAATCTTTTATACTTTTAGAAGGTGGCCAAGAAATACTGAATGTGAAGGTAAGTCTTACCCTGGCTTAATATAAGAGATATTCTCTGAGGAACAAAGTCCCAAACCATGTGGCAGCTAAAAGCCTAGCAAAGCTCTCAGAACAGTTGTGTACCCACACCACACACATGTAGAGAACTTGGAGAGAGAGGGGAGCTCCACAAAGAGACGTCCTGACTACAGCCCTCTCACTGAGGCACAGTGGCTTAACCAACTCTTGGACCTGCCTTTTTTATAACTAATACCAACACCCATCCTCTATTTGGGAACAAAAGCATGAAAGTAAACAAACAAGATATTTCTGCAGTGGGATCAGCCACTTTCTCAAGTAAACCACACGGGTGATGAGCAGCTGTATGGAAAGCTGAGGGCCGCAGTTGAGCTGATGTTAGAATAAAGCCACAAAACCTCACTCAATAAATATCTGTTGACTCCGTATATCAACCTCATGCGAGTCACTTTGAAATATTATATTCATTTATTTAAGATAACACAGATGGAAATCAAGAGAAAACTATTAGAAGTCAAGTTTCCCATATGTTGATTTTTTTTTTTTTTTTGCACCAATAGCTTCCACTTCCTTTCCTTACAATGGAGAGAGGCTGGGCACAGTGGTAATCCTAGCACTCTGGGAGGCAGAGGCAGGTGGATTGCCTGAGCTCAGGAGTTCAAGATCAGCCAGAGCAAAAGTGAGACCCTGTCTCTACTAAAAAATAGACAAACTAGCCAGGCATTGTGGTGGACACCTATAGTTCCAGCTATTAGGGAAGCAATGGCAAGAAGATCACTTGAGCCTATGAGTTTGAGATTGCTGTGAGCTATGACGCCACAGCACTCTAACAGGGCACAATAGAATAGAAACAGAATTTGTGATTTAATTTCCAAGACATTTCTTTCTGATATGCAGTGTCCTCACACAGTAACGGTAAACAAAACAGTGGGGAGAAGGCTGACTGCGCTCATCTGCTCCTCCAATCCAAGCACTATCTTCTTTGTGCCCTTCCCTAAATTTTGCGCATAGCCAAGAAGGATGCTGACTACACAAAGACAAGTGTCCTTGGTTGAAGATTGATCTGCAGTATATGAGAGAACCATTATGTGAGTGCCTTTTTGAAGAACTTTTTTGTTAATTGTTTTCAACAACATCACAAATTAGGCAAATGAATAAGCAAAAGAAACCTTGCTAGATAGATAATCGGCAACTCATGAGATCTATCCACCAGTATAAATTGAACTGTTGAGTGTCCAAGAAAACACATCCCTGTGTGCTAATCTGAAGCCTCTGTGTTACTATTTTAGTTAGGACAGTAGGAATTTACTCAGTTTTCACCCTTATTCTTCCAAGTTTATTCTACCATTTGTTTTTATGTTTCATTAAGTGGAATGGGGAAGGCCATGAATAAAACGTTATTATTTATGACAAAGCCGTTGTGTGTGGCTCAATAAACTGGATCAAAACTTCCTAGGCAGGGCCCCTAATTCAGTAAAATTAGACGATTTATGGAGATCTTCAAACACAAACTAGAAGTAGTAAATAAAAAGTCGGTGGTCAACAGCCATATTAATCATAAAAGTGTTGACTTGCTGTAAGTATTAAATAAATTTAAGTTTTATAGGATGCCCCTCTCGGTAATATCCTTCAGGGAAAAAACACATGCTCTGTTGCCTTAGCTCCAGCTCCAGCCAAGAAATGAAATGTGGCATAGACCACTAGGAACTAAAACTCCTATTGAAATTAAACAGCTTAGCCCATCTCTAAATAAAAGGTATGTAAAGTACACTCTAAGGAGACAAGCTTTCTTTGTTCTAAAGACATTTATCTGTGGAACCATGAACACTGAATTTCTTCTCACAGAAGATTGAGAGTTCTTTTGGTTACTTTAAGAATATTGAGACTTTTCTGAGCAATTGCAGACAAGATGACCTTTCATCTTTTCTGCATGAATATAAGAAAATAAAAAGTTTAAAACTGTCAACCATGAATACATAGACTATAAACTCTTACACCTCCTCCTCTATTCTCCAGCAGAGAAGTGTATTTTGCTTTTTATTTTATTTTTTTTCTGAAACCTGTCAGTTGTCTCTCATCAATGATCAAGCAAAAAGGTGGTAAAAATGGTACAGAATGTGCCTTTGGGCTTTTGAGAAGCACTGTCTGTAGAAAGTTAAAATAACTAAACCCCAAGGAATTAGTAGAATCAACCATAGAAACTCTGACTTGTACAAAGCGCCATCCTAGCTATTTGATACATGTGATGTATGATTAGAAATAAAAAGAAGAAGAGGAGACAGAACTTTCCTGCATGTGGCCAAAGGCTGTGACAAAACTTTCAGAGTTTGGGACGAAGAGTTTCTTAATCCTTTAGATGGGGATGACGGTATTTGCCTTGTCTACCTTACAAAGTTGCAGTAAAACTCTAAAGAGATCATTTTGTGGTGAAAGCACTCTGGATACTGTAGAGTGCCGTTAACAATGTCCCTCTCTGTCCTCCTTCAGGGTTCAAAGTGACAGCTGGACTGCAGGCAATGACCATAAGGGGATAAAAAATAGAGATTAAGTGAAAGCACATGGGAAGAAACCCTCTTCGGTCTCCTGCTCCACGGTGCTATTCTCAGTGTGTCTCTCCAAGAAGGATAAAACATAAACTGGTCTGATCCCAGGACATGCATGGTCACAGATGTTCATGAAGGGACTCATAGCCCACTGAGAGGCCACACGAGGATGCTACCTGATCTCTCCCTCTGCTTTATAAAGGCTGCCATACAGGGCCACCTGTACCTGGCCACCTTACCTCCTTATTCTTTCTATCTCAAATATTGATCTTCTGTTCTTTTTCATATCTTAAGTTTCTATGATGCCAGCCAGAATATGAAATTATCTGAAGATTTAGGTTAGAATTTAATACAATATCTTCAAAAAAGGCTGAGAAGCAGCAATCAGTGAGGTAGGATGAAAATCAGAACAGCCCCGGGTTCAGCTTTTCTATTCAGGATTACAAATAAAGACCTGTCATCAAATGATGCAATATCTTACGACTTTGAAAGGGACAGAGTTGCAGAAGTTTTATAAGGTGTTTTTACCAAAACCATTTGTAAAAGAGTTCTATTTCTTAGCTTTTATTCCTTTGCTAGTGATAGAACATGGTCTGATCTTCTTAAGAGATTATAACTGTTAACACTGCAAGAATCAAAGCAGGATTTCGTACCGAATTGGAGAATGTCAAAATGAACTTATATTATTTACCCACATTCCTCTGCGTGACGTACATCTCACCTGGGACTGTTGGTATGGCCTGAAATGCTGAGAATTCAAGTGTTTAATAATCAACTAACGCCTTTCGAGATCTTATTATGGTATTTCAATCCATATCCGCTCTAACAAAGGTAACTCAAATGTTTTAAAAATAAGCCCAGTCTTATTTCTGACACAGCAGAACGTCTGCAGTCCATGATGTGGCTCTATAAAAGATGACAGGTGAAAAGAAGCAAATTTACACAGGAAATTTTGAAACAGCGAGAGATGAGGCTAAGGAGTATTGATTTGAGATTTTTGATAGTTAGGAGGTCAAATGGAAACCAGATGGCTAAAAGAATTGTAAAATATTTGCTTTATAATCCGATAGTCGTGAGTGGAATAATGTGTGTGTAGCAAGCATTTCTATCCTGGGTCTATATCCCAGAGGGTTTCTCTCATTAATCCCAAAGGGGACAGCTGTGAGATTGTTCATCATGGCTGTTTTTACAGATGAAGAAACTTTAAACAACTTAGAAATCCATCTATATGAGAATGGATAAATGGATAACTAAAATGTAGTAGATGGATTTTACAGTTACACAAATGTACATATAGCAAAATGCCCAAAATTTACACCTATGCTACAGAATGGGAATAAAGGAGGCAGAATGAAGTTTATAGTACAATACCATTTAGATGTTAAAATGCTCTGGGGACACTATTTTCTAAGGATACGTTCATATCAAAAGACCAAAATCAAACCCATCAGTGTGGGTGCCTGTGAGAAGGGGTGGGAGGTAGATGAAAATAGAAATAGGTGATGGAAGGGAAAAAATAGAACAAGTCAAATGTAATAAAAGGAGAGGATTCATGTGAATAATGTGCTTCTAAGGACAAAAAACATATATTTTTTTACATAACATTTCTTGTATTCACTTCCCTAAATTCCTTCAGAACTAAGAAAATGCAAATCTCATTGAATGAAATGGTGGAAACCAACGTCATCTCAAGGCAGTGCAGCAAGGTGGGGGGTAGGATGTGTTCCCCAATATTCTGGATTAGTAAAGTCTGAATACCAGCCGAAAGTGTAGGGTGGCGGGTGTGATGAAAGACACCAGGATGTAGATGGAAGGAGCAGGCCAGTGGTGACATTTGTTTAGTGACCTTCGATGCAGGGAGAGTAACTCATATAGTACCTGGAGTTGTGAAAATTTTTCTGTGAATAAGAAAAAATGGGAGGCTATCAAAACCATGCTGTGTGCATCAGAAAGAGAAGAAGAAATGAGTTCTTCCCATTGCCCTCCCCTCCGCTATCAGCTCTCGCAATGCCTACAGACGTTTTCCTTCTGACTCTCATCTTGGCTTCCCTCCGTGACCCTTCCCCTCGCACTGATTTTGTTTTTAACTTTCTTTGACTCTCAGTCTCGGCCTTCTGACTTCCTTGTAACCGACACCATATCCCTGTTGGCATGGCATCCACTTGAAGATTATTGCTTTGCGCTGGTATCTGAGAACTTCCTCCTCTCCTGACCCTGACAGCCACGACTCCGTGTTGTATATTTGGAAAAGGGAGGAAGGGCAGAGGCTCCCACACAGAAACATCTGTGTTGGTGCCCACTTTCTCAGATCTGCTTGGAATAGGTTCCTTCATACTATGCTGGCTCTTAAGGTGAGTCTAACGTTGCTTCTTAATGAAAACCACCTTTAGATTTAGGAAAACTCACATCATTCACATTTATATAAAGCCTGCATATGGGAGATCTGAATGTTTATGCCTAAGTTCCCAAGAAATCATAGGCCAGGATGGGGAGACAAAAACTCAGACAGACTGGAACTTTGGGGAGAAAGTGGGCTAACTGGATCCTTTTATAATTTAGCACTGAACTGCCCTCCTATACAACCAAAAGAGGAATTTTCTTTGCATTGAGTATCTATTTCCTGTTCTGATAATTAGCACCTGCTCCAAATTTGGATGAGAATGCCACGGGCAGGGCCAGCATCTGGTGTCCCAGGCCACAGTGAGCTAGAAGACTCCACGTGTGATCAGAAACAAGGAAACTTTCTGGCTGAGGTTTTCATTAGGCAAATGAAAGCTTTAGGATTTCATTTCACTTCAAAGACAAGATCCTCTGAGCAGTACATCCTGTTGCTCTGCTAGTGATGATATTGTATTCATAGCCACGAGGTCCCAGAGCCAGAGGGGAATACAGGCATCTACTTCGTAGGCCTCAACATGAATAGCTGGGCAGTGCCAGTGGTTGCTATGAAATCTAAGATGATTAAAATATTTGCAAAAATCCTTATAAACGTTCTCCCCAAATATATTTGCCACTTTGTGATGAAGTCCTACAAATATTTCAGTGACCGGAGGCTAAATTAGCTATGTAGGCGGGGCCAAAGACCAACTCAGTTATCCTGAGCCGCTATTCCAACATGATTCTTTAACTCCCCATTCTGCCTCATCCTTCACTGACCAGCACCATCTCCAGTCACTAAGTTAGATCCATGGAACTGAGGGGTGTCACATCCATTGAGTATTTCCTCTGGGCCAGGTGTGTTGTTAGAAAAATTCACGTCTGTGATTGGCCCTTTGCCTATTTTGCCCCCAGATCCTTTCCTGGCCTTTCTCCTGCTGTGCTCTCTGTCAGATAGAACCACCTTTTCGACTTCTTTTTCCTGTTTTCCACATAGTTTAGACCAGTGAGAGGCATTGCTAGAAGACTAGCCCCCTCCACAGGGCATTCCTAGTAGCAGTTGAGTTTCTTCTGTGGCACCAGGTTTCATGAGCCATCCTCTTGCTGAGAGACAGTCCCAGCTACTGCCGGGTAGACCTGCCTGGTTCCACCTTTGATCAGTTTGCCCTTGACCAGAAGGTTCAGGACTTTCTCCCTGGTCTGCCAGGTATAAGGGTGGTTGTAGATTCCCCCTACATCTCTCCCCTTGCTAGGTTTCCCCATTATTCCTTTGGGCTTCACAGGTATCCCATCATCTATGTAACCAATTTCTTGTTTTAATTTCTTTCCGTTTAAAATATCCAGAATGGTCTCTGTTTTTTTACTGATTGGATATTGGCTGATATAATCTACATGTATACTATGTCCATTTACCCAAATCTCAAAATTGTAAGGATGGTATCATTGTCCCCCAGGGTAATAACCCAGGATGCAAAGGCTCTGAATGGTTAAAAAATGAATGTGTGCACGCGTGTGTGTGTGTTTGCATATGTGGTCACAGTGGGAGAAGGTAGTGCTTCTCACATATGAGCCATGTACTCCAAACCTGCATTCATTAGATGGTACTGGTACTCCATGGCCACTCTCAATGCTCCCTCGAATATGTTGTACTATAGACAATCATCAAATCTCTATGTCTTTGCTAACAGAAAACCCCGCCTGATGGAAACCACCTGCATCCCTCTGTGCTCAAAGAGTAGATTCTATCAGTGGTCCTCTGGGTCCTTGCTTCTCCAGTTATCGCCCCTCTTTCCTATAACTTCAGCCTTTTTGCGTCCACTGGCTTCTTTCCAACATATATGTACAAAACTCCCATCATTCACAGCCCCTCTCTCCTGTGACCCCTCTGGTCTCCTGTGTCTCCCATCCTCCCTGCCTTCCCATCTCCACTCACTTCCCACTCTAGTGTGACCTGACTTCTGTCTTTATCACTCTGCTTCTTTTAGTCTGGACCCAAATGTTCCCCTGATTGCCAAGTTCCCCAATTCTCTGGACCTGAAGGTCGGCTCAGTTACAATGACATGGTCGTTGCCTGGGCCCCACGGCTTTCATCACCTCCCTCCCTTGCCTGTTCCCCTTTCACACATCAGCCTGTTGGTTCACGTCTCCTCCCGTGTTCCTGTTTCTCCACCTGCTCCTCATGTGACAGGGTCCGCAGGGTCATGTCCTTGGCCACGCTGTTATAATTGGACATGCTCTCACTGGAAAATCTCATTCACTCTTCAAGCTTTCGAGCACCACTTACACAGTAAAATTCCCAAGTGTATACTGATAGTGCAGTCTCTCCAGATGTTTAGGGCCGCTATCATAAAGCCTGCTGACCATCTCTAACACACTTGCAGAACTGAACTCGCCATTGTCACCTTCTAAATTGGCTTTCTCGCATGGACTCTGTATTCTATTATCCTCTGCGCACATGAATCCCGCCTACCTAAAAGCTGAGTTTCCTATGGTTCTTCCCTTCCCCCCACCCACCAGGCATGGCCAGTTTCACCTCATCCAAGTCCCTTGCCTCTTGCCTTTTGGGAATCTCTACCACCAGTACCCTAGTTCTACTTTAGTCCTGCCCTATTCTCTCCACCAGTCATAACACGAGTGATTTTATTGCTCCACAATCCCCTTTCTCACCTCTCAAGCCTCGCTGACACCATCCCTCCCTCTGTCTATGTGTCCTGGGATTTCGGGGGCTATGCAGGTGGCCGGCTTCCTCTCACCCAAGTTCCACTGTATATACTGTTTCCTCTTTGCGGACAGCCGGTCCCTCACCTGTTACCTAGTTAATTCCTTTAGATTACACCTCAGCTCTTATTGCTTTCAGGAACACCCCCTCATTCTACCACTTCGTTTCCTCCAGTCTGGATCAGCCTTTGTCAGGTTGAAATCGTACATTTGGCTGCTCTGCGCACGTGTTTCTCTTCTGTTGCTCTCTAAGCCTTTTCACGGCAGGAACTCGGCATCAAATCTCCCACGTGTTGGCTGGTCCTAATACACAATCTGCAATCAAGAATTATTTACAGCACAAACGAACGAGCAAATGAAGAGCTGCTGAAGACAGCACTGTTAGTTACACTGCAGTCTGCTGGAGTCTGATGGGTATGACCTCGGAACATGAAAACTCTGCGATTCCTGCTTTCTCAGGGTAGTTTTGAGGATCATCCTATGTGATAGATTAAAAAATAACTCTGAGGACTTACATAGGCTTCAGAAATATTAAGTCTCTACCTCTAATATAACTTTTTTTTTTTTTTTGGTAACACAGTGGGCTGCTGCAATGTGGCCCCTATCAGCTAGTGAAATGCACAGTGGGAAGGCTGCAGTGTCTCCCTCAGCCCGGGTCCTTCTGGTGTTTTTTGGCATATACCTTCCTTGATCTTTTCACAGTTGGTGCCAGAGTTACTTAGGAGACACAGAGAGACGAGCAAGACGGTATTAACACAGACATTTCCAGAATTCGGATAGACGCTGCTACTTAGAAGCAAGTGGGAAGTTAAGGCTGTGCTTTTAATTTCTACTTTTGAATTTTCCTATACTTTCCTATCATTTGCCTATACTTTGGCTACATGTATAAACCAAAGCGTTCAACAGCCAGCGTAAAAAGGAAATTATTTTATTTGTGACAGCTGTTTCAAACTATACGTTTCTTTCTTCCTTTTTTTTCCCCAGAGACAGAGTCTCACTTTGTCACCCTCAGTAGAGTGCTGTGGCATCACAACTCACAGCAATCTCAAACTCTTAGGCTTCAGGCGATTCTCTTGCCTCAGCGTCCCGAGTAGCTGGGACTATAGGCGCCCGCAGCAACGCCCGGCTGTGTGTGTGTGTGTGTGTTGAAGTTTGGCTGGGCCAGGTTCAAACCCGCCACCCTCGGTATATGGGGCCGGCACCCTACACACTGAGCCACAGGTAAATGTATATTTGGTGGAAACCTCAAACCCGGCATCACATTCAGAACATAACCCAGAATCTGTCACAGCCAGAGAAGATAAAAACGCTAACTGAAAGACCACAGTTTGTTAAATTCATCATTTTATATCAACCTTCAGACATTTGGCAAAACTGAATATATTTGGGTATGGAAAAAAAAACAGAAACAAAAAAAAATTTTAAAGGAAAGCATTTATAATTACAGCAGAAAGTTTTTTTTTCCAAAGAAATCTGCCTTTGATTCTGAGCGTACAGTCAAGACACAGCCTACAACAGGACCAACTTAGGTCCTGGCCTTTCCATAGGTATTTCCACATTGGAGTGACTTTTGCCTTACATTAGTGACTATTTTCTTTTCTTTTTCATTTATAACTGGAGATCCATTTTTCCTTTAATATACCAAGATTTTATGCAAATCATATAAGTTTTCACACCTTCCTATTAAAATACTCTTCTTTTTTTTTTAATGTTTAATTTTGGCTTATGTTTCTTGCACTTAAAAAAAAAAAGGACAAACCTAAAGGTTTTCCATGATCATCTACATTTAGGTAGCAATATACTTTTTCACATACATTTCTGGATATTTGTGTGCAGTTATATATGAGACAACTTCTTGATTGCTTTAATAATAAAATAACTTAACAGATTGTCCTATTATAAAATATATATATATGAATATATATATATATTCCTACTGTTACAAAATATATATATATATTTTCATCAATCTCAGGCATGAATAACAGCTCAAAAGAGGTCTTGGAGAGAAGAAAATGTATAGTGTAGGGCAGGAGGCAACGTAGGAAGAAAGATTTTCCCCCCTCCCCTGAGACCCAGAGGTAGGAAGAGCAGCCTGTGATCCAGAGGAAAGGAAATTGAGTCAATCCTTTGGGTGATTAAAAGACACAAAGCAGAAAATTTTTTAAAAAAGGAAGGAATGGGCTGAGAATCAAGATAGATTATAAAAGACTACAGACGGAAAAGGAGAGAGTCTGATAGCAAAGACGTTGGACTCTTCCCTCCCCTGCAATACCTTGAAAAAAAGCCATAGGAAAATGAGAATAGGAACGCTTTTATCTAAAAAGAATTCTGGGTCATCAGAATAGCTCAGCAGCCAATCCCAGCTACACCCTGGAAGAAAATTGGGCTAACGACCTTGAATGTGTCTTTTTATCTGGGGGAAGATAGAAAGCTGGGACTGGGAGAGACAGGGAATCCCCTCCTCAGCTTCCACTTGGAAACCATCTAGGGAGCTGGGAGGGGTTTACTTTCCCTGTCAGTAGTTCCACGCTGTGGGGACTGCACGATGTTATTCCTTGAGTTCTGAAGGTGCAGGAGAAAGTCGGCCAACCTCCCGGGCCTGGCTTTTCTCACCTGCAATACAAATTAGGAAGCCTCTCGCTTGCACTACAGTCCTCAGAGCCTCTTCCAGCTGTTTTAGCATATCGGAAACATCTTTTATAAATCCCAAAGGCCTAAGTTTAAAATAGTAATTCTGACCCCAAATTCCTTTCTGTCAGAGTCAACCTCAGCACTTTTATGAACAACTCCAAAAAACTCCTGGGTAGGCCAAACGCCATGTGTCCAAGAGGTTAAATGTGAAACAGGGTGTGAATTACTTAGAGAGCTATTTTATAAACAAACACCAGCTAGGCCTGAATTCCACTGATTTGGAGGTGCCATAAGTTCAATTTCCTGCTCCTTCGCACTCTTTCTCTTCAGGACCAACGGCATTAAGTGCTACAAAGAGCACCTGCTGGGAGCACCGCCTCCTCTCCTTCTGGGGATCCTACCAGGAGAGACTGCCTTTTGTCACAATTTGACGGACTAGTGAGTGACACTGAAAGGCTCCATCTTGCTCAGTCTGAAGGACAGTAGCACTAATCCTAAAGGACAATAAAGAGTTTTTGAAAGAAAATGGCTCAGAGAGACACTGACCAAAATCTCACCCAATAAGAGAATTTAAAGAGTCTTCAGAGTGACAGCCAGTCGCTGAGACCTATCAATCAATCCAGAGGCCTATCAATCAATCCAGAATGCCCCATACACCTGCATACGATTTCTACCAGTGAGACTTCACCAAGCCTGTTATGATGCCAACTTGTAGCTGAAAAACCAAGCGTCTCAATAATTCTCTTTCCCAGTCTCTTCTCTCAATTCCAGGTCAATTGCGGGTGAATCCTCAAACCAGCAGGCTTTAAGGAGCACCTTAGGGTTCAGAGCAGACCTTTTTCTTTTTCTGCCTGCATGGAGCCGATCTCCTTCTGCAGCCTTGGCTGTGATCTCCGCTCCTCGGCCTCTCTGCCTTGGCTGCCTGCCTGCTCTCCTGCTGTACTCATCTGTAGGAGCCGCACAGCTCAGCAAGAAACCCTTCTTAGTGTGCCCATCACAGCACTGGAAGAAAAGAATACTGAGATCTCTGCCTGAAAAGCCAAAGCAGCTCTTGTCAGAATGCCAAATTCACTCTTTTAAGGAATTCTGATTTTACAGAAGGAAGCCCCTCCCAAAAGTAAAGTTAAAGACAATGAAAATGCATCATGTCTCAAAATGGACAGTTCTGGGGGTTTTTACTACAGTAGGAAGCATGTGGGAGTCACAATGGAAATGCCCTCTGGATGACGGCTGATTGGTTTTTCAGACATCAGTTCTGTATTAGTTCACTGTTTAGAGATTCAGTTAGATACAGAAGAATGTCTTCCCACCAAGATGACAATATTTAACCATCCAGTACTCTGTGTAATTGCTATTACTTATTCTGGAATTACTGTTTTATTTGACAATTATGTAACAGGATAAGATATATGAAGACAGCGGTCTTGATGTGTAAACAGGCAGATCCTTCTGGTAATTATATCTGTTTACCAGAGACCTGCTGTTTTATTGATATTTATTCTTTGTAATAGGGTCCACATTTCTTGCTCTGTGTTCAGAAATGAGAACATCAAAATTCCACTCACCTGTGACACCATTTTGAGGTGAATCAAATGTATTTATTTTACTGTTAAATTATAAAAATCGAACATATTTGGAACATACGTGCTCTACAATACATAATATGAGCCCTATGACTTAAGGAGTCTATTAAATGGTTGGTCAGACCATTTAACAAACTCAGTAAAGGCCTTATCAATTATATCTTTAATTATTGCTATATATCAAAATATGCTATTTGAGTAAGTATTCATGGAGGGCTGGGAATTTTGATGAAGTAGAGGTTCTTTAAGTTTATAGAAAACAAATTCTGTGATGATTGGTTCTTGAACTTCCAATGTAAATGTCTTCTGTAAATATAGGAGAGTGAGAGTTCAAATTTTATGGAGCAAGTTTGTTTTACTCCTCAGGGAAATAAAGAAAAGGACAGATACTGCTGAGTTTATAGTAGGTGTTCAATAAATATCTGTTGATTGGTTAAGTATTGACTAAGGAAAGCAAGGGAAAATGTAAAATTTTATTATGCCATAACAGTAACTCAACTAACCCTTGGACTGAGTGTTATGGTCAGTTATAATACAACCCAAAATCCAAATAAAGTAAGTTACTGTTTATCTCTCTTTGGTAATTCTCTTTATTTTAAATTGATTCCTTTTTATTTTTTTAACCTTAAGTTTTTAGGGAAAAAATAAGGCATACTTTACCTCTGGGGAGCAGAAAGATTTTCATTATTTTATGGAGATAAGATGGTCGATAGAGCCATAAGCTCTTAGTGTGTCTAAGTCATGTCCTGAAGGTGCTTAGGAAGTGTAGAAGAATCTTTTATCCACAAGTTTCTAGCCCGTTCATCTCTACATAATTGGAATCTGAAGCCCAGACAACTAAAAAATAGAAATGCTTTCCCGCGTTCATTTGTACTGGGTGATTATCTTTACTTCTCCTAAAACCTAACCACTCTAAGTGTAGATTTGTGAAATACAAGAACAGCTGTGTAGCCTCACTCAGTGCCTCAGAGTCAGGAGACCAGCATTGTGGCCTCAGTTCTGCCCCTAACACTCTGTGCATCCTGAGCAACTTACTTAATCCTTCTCCATATGTGAAATGAAGTCAGATTAGATCATCACCGTCGACTCCTCTGTTCAATATTTCAGAGGTGATGTGATGTCTCCCTTAATGACAACCAAGTATTTTTCATGTATAGCGAGCTCTCATGTGTCAGCCAGTCTGCTGAGAGTTCTTGCATTTTCTTTTTAATCCATGCTTACTGGTGGTATTTTCCAGGTTAAAAACCTAAGGCTTAGAAATGTTAACTGGTCTGCTCAGTATCTCACAACTCCTAAGTGGGAGACACGGACCTCGAGCCTGTGTACTCTGACTCCCCTATTCAGGATCAGTCTGAGACTGAAGGCATTGTGATGCAGTGACAGCATTTAAACTCAAGGTTTGAGTTCCTGGAGAATTGGGCTCTGAAACGGAGATAAACAAGTGGGAGGTTTGTCGGCCGCTGCTTTGTGGAAGGAAGCAGGACTGGACAGAGGGAGAAAGAGCGCTAACAGGCAGTCTCAACATGCATCTGTCCCAGCCAGCCCCATTGGGAGTTCTGACAATGTCATGGCCATTCAGCGTTATCCTGGGTTCAGGCAGGAGGGTGGGCCTTCATGTTTCCTCATCAATCAATCACTGGATACAAGAAACCCTGGAAAGGGGGTGTGACCTTGGGCAAGGCCGAGCTCTGTAACATAGGCAACCCCCGTACGGGCTGTCACCTGAAGGCTTTCAGTTGGCGGTCCTCCCAAAAGCTGAAAAAATAAATCTTGATTCCGGAAGGGAGGCCGCGGTAGCTGATCATAGCATCCAAGAGGAAGGGAAATGCAAATATCAAAAATCTGGACCATTTAGGTATGGATATAAATAATGTAAGGAAGCAAAGCAGAATAGTCAAAGATAGTTAAGTTATAATTCATGATCAGATGGACCTGTCAAGGGAAAAAAAATTAAGGCTTCAATTTCTCGTATTCTTGAGAAGAGAATAGGTAACAGAGAGCTAATTTATTTATAAAATATCCATATGAAGCACGTGGCATAATGATGTCATATATGACGGTTACAATTTTGATGATTAAGAAATTAGTGCTCTGTTGCTAATGCTGACCAAGGTGGTATCTCCAGGTCTACAGAGAGACTGAGCTGGAATGTTTGTGCCCCTGGGGTAGGAAACCATTCCAGAAGGGAATATATTTTACATTCATGTTTTTTTCATGTATCTATTTATTTAGTGTAATTTAGTACCAATATCATGACTCTTGAGGTCAGGTGTGTTTTAAATTCCAGTTTTGCCATCAATCTATAAATTACTCTACATGTGAGTGTGTGTGTGTATACTTAACTGCTGTGAATCAGAGCTACTAAATTTGTAAAATTTGGGTTAAAGTTACCTGATAAATTATTAATACCAATCATACAGAAAAACTTATGAAAATATTCACTTTCTTACAAGACATCTGGCATGTATCAGATGCACAGTAAATATTATCTCCAAGTAAGATTTGTCTCCACACATGCCAGACTCTGAGAGTACAAAGATAAGATGCAGTTCACGTTTCCTAGAAGATCATATTCTGGGCCAGGCATGGTGGCTCACGCCTGTAATCCCAGCACTCTGGGAAGCGAAGGCAGGTGGATTGCCTGCACTCACAAGTTTAAGACTAGCCTGAGCTAGAGCTAGACCCTGTCTCTAAAAATAGCCAAGAGTTGTGGCAGTTGCCTGTAGTACCAGTTACTCCAGAGGCTGAGGCAAAAGAATAGCTTGAGCACAAGAGTTTGAGGTTGCTGTGAGCTGTGATACCACAGCACTCTACTGAGGATGACAGAGTGAAACTCTGTCTCACCAAAAAAAAAAAAAAAAAAAATCATATTCTGCAAAAGGAAAACAAAATTTCTAAAGTAAGCTGTAACTCACTATAGCAGATAGCATAATGGAACAATGAAGAAAGTGCTGGAGCAACACAGTGAATCGGTGGGACTGATGTCACGGGTGAACTATCGTCTTTGAATTGCTAACACCAGATGGGAGGCAACGGGCCTTCTGGGTGTGCCATTTGTTGCATCTTTATGTCTCTTCTTGCCTTTTCAGTAATTTCGGCTCCCTTTTTAGTGATGAGCGTTGGCTCCTTCTCATTTCACTCTCACTACTCACTCGTATGTGTATTACTCGGAGTATTGGCATCACTTAGCAGGGCCGATCAGCGTCTAGTTCATGTAATACTTTCAACTTGACCTCCAGAACCTTATTTTCTCTCCTGATCCACAGAATGTTCCCTCTCAGTCTCCTGTCCTTGTATTCTTTATCTCAATAACAGCAGGGTGCCCCAGGTCTCCTCCCTACCACCTCCTCACCTTCCTTCCCTAAATAATCACATCCGGCCCCTCGACTCTAAATACCACCTGTGTGCTGAGATTTCCTAATATTAAGCACCACCTCCAGCCTTGCCTGTGAGCCCAGCTTTGTTCATCCCAAGAGCCAGCCGGGGGAGTGAACCTTGGAATGGCGAGCAGGAGAGCACCCATGCTCCCCTGAAGCTTCACTACCACCCACGGCTTCTCATTTTGTTTTCACTCAAAGCCAAAGTCCTCCCAAGGTCCTGCAAAATGGGCTCCTTGTATGTCCCTGGTCTAATCTCCGCTCACCGTGCCTCACTCACGCTACTCCAGCCACTCTCCCCACTCTAGTCCTTGCTTCTAGGCACTGCCAGGCAGTCAGGAAGAACAACTGGACAGAGACAGAGGGAAAGTGAGGCCCAGCAGGACTCCGGCAGCGCCCTGCCATCTCTCTCGCTGCATCTCAGCGCTGACCTTCAGGGCATCCTGGCTGCCCCTTGCTCTGCCGTCCACAGCTCGTTTAAATGTCCCCTTTGGCCAACCACGCAGGGAAGGGATGCTGGGGATGTAGGTCCAGCTTACCCAAGTGGTCATCTAACAAAACCACCACAGTTGTTCATATGCAAAATAATTCTTTGACCATTATTTCCATAACTGCCCTTCTTTTACCGAAATGAGGAAGCAGCATCACACGGCAATTAATAGGAAGGTCTCTGCTGCCAAACCTGTGCTTGAAACCCTAGCACTGCCATTTACTACCTGCCATGGGAGGTGGGAGAACTTAACCTTTCTGTGGTCCCCAGTACAAAACAGGGTAATACTACAGCTATTTCAAGGACTGCTCTAAAAATTAAAAGGTGTAATGTACATTAAACATCTAGAAATTGGTAAATGTCCAAAATTATTAGCTATTAGAATTCCCATTGTTATATCTAGTGAATGCCACATGTGTGATACTGAAAACTAAAGCAAATGCCAAAAAATTGGAAAGAAAATTACTGAGGGGGGAAAGGGCAAGGCAAGTCATTCAGAAGCTGAATTAGTCCCCAGCCACCTGTTTCACTGTAATTATAAAGTTCCTGGTGCCAATTTTAAAACGTTAATTCTCGGGAAATATCGAGGTAGTAAAGAAAGAAGATAGCAGAAATGGCACACGATGCCCCGAATTAGAACTGAACTTTCCCCCAAATGTTTCACACGCCTTTGGCCTCCCAGCTATATAAACATGAAATGAAGGTTACAGGGCTTGGAGACCCTAAGAAAATCACTATCAAGTAGAACTTGAACTCTTTCAGGGAAAAGGTGGCACTAGCATTGGAATCCACCTGTGACTCCTGACGGCAGGCACAGATTTTCGTGAAATGAGCAGGAGGTCCTTGGTTAATGGTGACCTCCAAGTGCAATGCAAGTGTAACCTTTATTTGTTCAGACTTCATCAAACCGAGGAGCAATGTCACGAAAGCGGTAACACAGGACGACTCAGCAAGCTTAGCCTCGTCCATGATACTGTGGGAAACCCCAGCTCCCGCTCACAGCTTCAGTGGACTGATTTGGGAATGTCACATATCGACCGTGGAATACCATCTTCCTATTATTAAAAAGTTATTAATACATAGTAAGTTTTTCCTGGCCCACTGCTGGCCCCATCACTTTGAATCCCTAGGTCACATCCTCATCATTTCTGATCCTCTGCTACTACAGCTACGGGGGCTCTCCCTCTGTCCCTGCTCACAGCTAGGCCCTAACACCAAGGAGAGGAAGCTGTTGCCCTCTTCCCCTCCTGCTGGTCCGATGAACCTGGGGGTTTCTGGCTGTCACACCCAGATAAGCTGATCTACATTAGACCACTGTGGCCGTCTCCCGTTGTTAGGATGATGGCATGGCTCTGCTCCGTGCCGCTAACATCGCATCTGAAGGAGGGGAAATGTCCTGCACCCCAGTTTGTGTTCCATTTCATTCTGTTCCATATGGTGCAAAGCATCAGTGAGCATCTTAAATGGGGTGGTAGTAATACAACAAGGTAAAAAGATGGAAGAAAAAAATTCTGTCTGAATTTCTCAGTGATAACTCCGTTATCATTTGAAAGAAAGATTTTGATAAGTTTCCATTGGGCCATTGGGAGGAGACAGGGGAGTTTTTGAACCCTCAAGGGTACTTGTTGAATAGCAGATGATGTATAAGGATATTAAAGTCTGAGAAAAAAAAATTGGAGCATCAAAGGAGAAGAAAAAAAAGATATTAAGGGAAAACTGTGCAGTATTACATGACCTCTCCTAGTAAATCGCACATTTTCAGTTGAATCTGCTAATTCTAGCAAAATTTCCTAAAAGCCTTGACTAATTGGATTTAGTGAGAAAGTGGAAAAGTTCTGTGCTGAGGTTAACCCAGGATGAAATCAGTATCGTCTTAGGAGCCAGCACAATGACTTTGCAGAAATCTTAGAAAGTTTTAAGCGACACAAAATGATATAGAATTTTTTTTTTTTTAAGGTAAAGCTATCCAGATTCTCCAGGGTAAAAGAATTATCATACATCATGAAGATCATAAGCTATTTTTGTTCTTCCTTCCTCTACCCAGGACACGGGCGAGACAGCATGGACCAGGCCGTGGAGACTGTTTTCTGCACAGAACACACACCCTCCAACACGGTGGATCACGCTGCCTGCTCCATCATCTGTTATCCTTGGGCCAACCTTCTATTTTCCGACTGTCCCTTTGTGTAAACTGAGTCCTTACCTTGGGAGTCCTTTTCCCTTGGACAGGGTTGTTCTGCTTGCCTTTAAATATGCCAGGGGATGTTGGCATTTGAAATTTGAAATCTTGCCTATTTTACTTAGGACTAGGACTCCTTACGGTATCTTTTGAAAGGCTTTTTTGTTTGTTTTAAGACAGAGTCTCACTCAGTCACCCTGGGGTTGAGTATAGGGATATCATAGCTCACAGCAACTTCAAACCCTTCATTCAAGCAATCCTCCAGTCTCAGTCTCCTAAGTAGCTGGGACTATAAGCACCTGCCACGAGACCCAGATAGATTTTCTATTTTTTTTTTTTTCTATTTTCAGTAGAGACGGGGTCTCCCTTTTCTCAGGCTGGTATTGAACTCCTGAGCTCAGGCAACCAACCCAGAGCACTAGAGTTACAAGCATGAGCCACCATGTCTGGCCATTTTCTGAAAGGCTTTATTAAGTTTACTGTTAATAAATCAGAGATAAGATTTTCTTAGACAGATAAATTCCCTTCAAAAATCTTTAAAATTTCTTCCAGCATGAAGTCAGGTAACCAGAAGCCTGAAGCTGTTTAAATTCTTGAAACTTAGTACTATTTCTTCAACTTCCTGTCCTGTTCCTTCTCCTCTCCTATGAGAGCCTTGAAGGAACTAAAACTTAGTATCAAACTGCTCCTTCTTATGGAGAGCCCATATAATCATATCCACTTACAACATATCTATATTTATAAACTCTAGTTGAAAATGTCCTTTTATTTTTTCACTGTGCCTCACGTAAAATCTGTGGAAAAATTATGTTCATAGCTGAAAAGTCTTTTCTCTTTGTTGAATTATTCAACTTCCTTGAGTGAAAAACTAAAAACCATCTTTTTCACTGTGCTTACATTGGTTTGACTCCCAGGAAGTTAATTGATACTGTTTGTGCTCAATGATAGTAGTTATATTTGTTTTAAATTTTTTAATGTAATTGCTTTAAGTTGGCAATTCTTGCTTCATTATTATTTAGTTATTGCCTGTTGTTTTATTTTCTTTAGAGTGTATATTATTATTTAAAATATCCTTCATCCAGTGCTTTAGAAAATAGGAGATGGTTTTGGTGCATTGGAGTCTGTATGAAAAGACTCATCTTTACATCTTTTTTAACAAAATGGTAACACAAGACTATAGATCTGATAATCTAGAGAAGTGTGTTTCATTCAACAGTTCTGATAAGTGTGCTATAAAATTTGGACAAGTCACCATTCTTTTCAAAGTTTTCTGATTTTTATAAGAAGGTGTTAAAATAGGCAATCTCCAAAGTATATTCTGCTTCGATATTTTATGATACCCTAATTTTCTTTTGACAATTGTCCCCAAATTCTGAGAAAGAAAACATTAGCTTAAATTGCTCTTGAAAAATTGTATTGAAATAAATCTCATTTAAATGTCACCTTTCCAAAGAAGCCTTCTGTGGTCACACTACCTAATGTGTTCCCTTGAAGAAGCTAAGGAAATTTTGCCCCAAAATATGACTCCTTGGTATAAAGAGTATTTCAAATTAAAGGCCATTCATGATCAGCATTGAAAGAGACCTTTCCTCTATCTACATAAAATCTCAGTAACTTGATTTTAAAAAGGGGCTGCTGACTTCCTTATTACACGCTAATAGACCTGGCCCCAGGGTTATTTGAAGCATCCAAGACCTATCTCTCAGGTTCATCTACAAATCAATTTGTTTCCACCCATCTACACACATCCCCCCAGGAACCACTTGCTGCATGCATACTTTCCCCACTCTTCCCCTCCCTTCCAAAAGGCATCTATAAAGGTCTCTGACCACCACTGAGACTGTGGGTAAACATTCTTGTGGTCCACCCCACCCCTGACCCCTGCCCCATGCACATGGGATTTGGAAATAAACCTTTCTCCTACTAATCGACCATAATTGTGAGTTGATCCTTCAGCAAACCAACCAAGGGAAAAGGGCCGGTTTCACCGTGATCCCTTCACCCTCCTCCAGCAAGGTGCAACCTCTTTACTCTCTTCTATACTCTTCTTTCAAATATCTACATGAAAAGATTTTTTATTTCTTCTTTCTTTGATTACTTGTTTATTGTCTGTCTCTTCTTTCTAAGCTGTATGAGAACAGGACGTAGACTGACCCAGGTGCCAGACACGGGCAAGTGTTCAGAGCAAGGACTGGTACACGCCAGATAGTACAGATGTTTCTTCAATAAATGAAGGAATGAGAATTCCCCCTGAGCCAACAACTCTTGAGTTTCCTATATTTCAATACATGTAGCACCATTTGGCTTTTTGGACTTTCATAGAATTGTTAATTTAAAAATGATTTTAAATAATTTTAAATTAGATAAACACATTTTTCTTCAAACTAAGAAGGATAATGGATCACATGTGAGACTTAGGTAGTTGCAATTATCATGATGATAGATAATCTCTAGGAAAAGAAAAAAGTGTCTCCAATAAAAGTCACTGAACATATTTTCTTATATACATATATATATATATATATATATAT
>NW_003852405.1:24991635-24994909 GCF_000181295.1 Otolemur garnettii
TTGGCGGGCCCGGGCTGGGGATTCGAACCTGCCACCCTAGGTGTATGTGGCTGGCGCCTTAGCCCGTTGAGCTATAGGCGCCGAGCCTATACATATATATTAATAACCAATTTATCTCTTCATATCAATATAAAATATCTCACTCCTATTACATAATGTTAGTTTGTTTGATATTATTCAAAAGAGTATCTATCCTTTATGTGATATGTTCCGGGTTAAGAAAGGATCAACCAAATCATTTTAAACAAGTATTACTGTTTAATATGTTTAATATGTTTCATTTGTTTTATTGTTTAATACGTTTCATATGTTTAATTGTTTATATTTTTGTGTATACTTTTTGTTACTATATTAGAAGAAAAATAAATGCCTTATAAATTTTCTATTATCATGGCAATGTCATTAAGTAGGGTAACTGAAAAGTTCTTAAAAAGCAACTATATATGGCTTCCAAATAAAAGTTAGCTAAATGTTTATAAGGCAATTTTAGAATTTTTTTTTCAGAAAAGCACTTGTTCATATATATATAATTTAGTTTTGAGAACTCATAAATTAAAATAAAAAGCATGAGCTGCTACTATTTTTTTCTGCCATGTTTGCTGAAATTTCTTATAGTCACTTTGATAACAATGTAATTTATAATATTTTAGTGTATCTAAAAGGGGAGTATTCTTTGAATGCTTCTGTTTATTTTGGAGATCTCAATTTCAGAGAGTATAGAGACTGTCCACAAGTTAGTTCTGAATACTTATGTTAAATATGAACATCAGATTGGAGTAAATAGTCCAGTTAAGTAGAAAACAAGTAAATTAAAAGGTCAATTGACAGTTCATTCTTACCAATGGAAGAAAGAAAAGCCAATTTAAGAAATAACCATTTGCAAGTAAACATACTGAAATTCAGATAAAAGAAACCTTCATTGTAAAAAATAGATCAGACTAAATTTGATAAAATAGTAACTGTTAAATACTTAAAATACATTTACCTACGTTACTTTTAATTAACAGTTTATATGTATTTTTGTGCCCTGTGCTCTTTTGTGAATGAAAGTCCCCGATGTTAAGTGTCTAACTGTGTAGGAAGGCAAGGTTACCAGGACTTTTTACACATAACACCAGCCAGAGATGGAGCAAGTTCATCAAACTCTCTCTTCATCCCATTATTATAACTCACCAGGCTGGTGTGACCTGAGGAAGTCATGGTATGACCCATCCTCACCCATTAGTTGGAAACCAAGGCCTTCCATTCCTCCAACTTAGTCTTTAAGCTTAGTAACTCTTCCCCTGAATATCTCATGTCTTCCACCACTTTCCCAGTCCCATGATTTGCTTCCTAGGCTGATGTGTTTTCTTACTATGCAGTCTTCACAATGACTTGCCTACTCAGGTTATTCTGTTTTGCTGCACTAGTTTATAGGTATGTTCCATGTCATGTGTCAGCATGTTTCATCTACAAAGCCATGCACAGAAAGATCTTACACTTGGCCTTGGAATCTAGCTTCTGGCAGTCAGGTGTTCTTTGGATTATGGACAGTTTACTAAAATGTTTCTAATTGTTTGTGTTTTCAGGATTCAAGCAATGACACCTGGGGAAGATTAGAGGACAATCACATTGACAAGCAACACACATACGCCCCTCTGACCCTGACCCATGGGTTCAGACATTATTCCTCACATGCCCTCTCCTTAGGATGGTTTCTCCTAGAGTACTTGTAATACACAGATAGCGTCCCCCAAAATTTGTGTGTTGAAGTCCTAACTTCCAATACACTGGTACTAAGAGGTAAGATATTTGGGAGGTAATTAGGTCACGATAGTGGAACTCTAAATGATTAGTACCCTTACAAGGAGAGACACGAAAGAGATGATTTGTCTTTAGCCATGTGAGGATACAACCAGAAGGTGGCCATGTGCAAATCAGGAAGAGTGCCCTCAGCAGACATCGGATCTGCCAGTGCCAATGACAGCACAGGTAGTGAGGACAGAATGGAGGCTGGGCAGACGGACGTGACACAGCTGGTCTTCACCTCCCGTCTCCTATTCTTACTGTTTTGTAAATTTATGTCCCACTGTAAAGATGCCCATGTTGAATAGTTTAAGAATTGACTTCTGAATTGGAAATGTAATAGACTGTCACTGAGTTGTGCTGGTTATTATTCACAGTGAGGGTTAATGTGGTCTTTACTGTAAACTATTATGTATAAAACTGTCATTTGGAAATGGAAGAGCAGAACAGTCTTGGAGAGGCTACTCTCGCTGTTCTCTAGAATCCTGGCCTGCTGATAAATAAAGTTTGGTGGACCTACCCCTGTCTCTGCATATTGGCTGACAGTGACAGGTGGCCGGGCCCTCTTTGTCAGGTAACACCTTGATCTTGAACTGTCCAGCCTCCAGAACTGGGAGGAATAAATGTTTGTTGTTTAAGCCACTCAATCTCTGGTTCTGTGTCATTGCAGTCTGAACAAGCGAGGACAATACATTTGTTTCTCATGTAAATAGTCCCATGCTTATTGATCCTGGTCCCTCTCATAGGAACACTACAACTCAGGTAGTAATTTGATACCACTTATTATCTACATTTAAATATCTGCAATAATTATTTTTAATATGTTAAATGCTCTTGATTACAATAATAATTTATGCCATTTATGAAAAATATGAGCTTGAGCAGGAAAGTAAATCCCAAGTCAAATCTTAAAATAGGTGAAGTTTAAATTAGAAGGAGGGACTTTATTGTATGTAAAATGAGAGTATGGAAATTATCACTTGGTCAATTTCACACAACTGTACATGATCAATTTGGATACAACTGGACCTATATAGAAAGAAAAGGGAGACTTTAAAACTTAATCTATAAATTATTTCTTTAAAAAATTTTTATGTAGTTTGGGAATTTAATTTATATTTAATTATAACTTATGAAATGGATAGAAGAGGTAATATTATGCCCATTTTACAGATAAGAAAATTAAAGCTCAAAGATCCTAATTATGTGACAGGCTTTTATTTGTTTTGGATTCTAATAAAATAGTTCAGTTGTGAATGTATTGGTCTGAAGGTCAGAAGACCTGGCTTCTCGTCCCAGGCTTCTATGTATATATTAACTACTGAATCTAAGGTTACTTACTTATTTTCCTAAGTATCATAAATATTACTGGAAATAATATCTACTTTTCTAATATTATGAGACTACTATGAAGACCAAATAATATAATGTATGCAAAGAAGTTTTCAGTTTCAAAAGTATCCACAAATGTAACATTAAAAAAAAAAAA
>NW_003852405.1:24994954-25194633 GCF_000181295.1 Otolemur garnettii
ATCAACCCAGCCCTGGCCAAAAAAAAAAAAAAAAATTATCTTTATAGGACACTTTATAGGACAAGTCCTAATGCTCCCAAGAATTGATAACATTAATACCCTCACATGTACAATTGCCAGAGCATACACATTCTTGATCTCATTTAGATCTCTGTTACATTTGGACAACAATAGGTGTTACATAGGTTTCTTCAATAAATTTGAGGATTTATCTACTAAATATAGTCAATTGAACTGGTTCCTCTAAAGGATGGTAATGTGTGAAGTACTCTATTAAAGAATTCTTTTTAATCCAGGTCCTTTGAGGCTATCACAAAAGTACCAGCTGTTTGATATTATCAAGTCAACCCATGGCTTTTCTGGTCAGGTATGTAAACATTATTAAACATTAACTGGATCTTTGAGACTAACGTGGTAACACACGACAACGTTGTTGTCTCAATCTATTTTTCATAATAAATGAATCATAAAACTTGACCACAACAGACCAGGCATTTATAATTCCTCTGTTTTCCTACAGTTCTAGGGAGATGAAGAGTGAAACTATTAAATGCTTGGTCACTCTCAATAAGTGATGGTATCAATTATATTCAGCAGTGATTATCACCTGTCAAGATGAGCTATGAAAATGTAATGTTCATATGCTCCTAATATGCATGTTCATATTAAATGGATGAAAAATTTGTTGTACAGAATGGTATCAAATTTTTCTGTCTTTATTCCTTGTAGTTTTATTTTTTATTTATTTTTATTTCAAAGTATTATGGGGGTACTTTTTTTGGTTATGGATTGCTTTTGTAATGCTTAAGTCAGGGTTATAAGTGTGCCCATCCCCCAGATAGTGTTCATTGTACCCCTTAGGTAGGTTTTCACTCATCCTCTCCTTCCCTTCCCCCTGCCGCATGATTTCCATTGAGCTTTACTTCCCTAGATATTTAAATATTTATCATTCAGATATGGCAAACCATGCATTTTTAAGATATTGTATTCTTGAGTTAGTTTCCAAATGAGAATTAATTCTTTTTTTAAAAGACAATTATTTTTAAAAGGAAAACAACTTTAATATGTCCACTTATGTATACTTAAAACCCTTCAAATTATCACAAACTCTATTTAAAATGGCACTCATTAACCTCCCCTTGAACAAAGGGGACTGCCATTTTTCTTTACTTTCTAACACCTAGTTCGATGTCCCTTTTGTGCATTCCCTACCTTCTTCTCATGTGCATGACACCCTTTCTGTGACCACTGCTACTTCAGCCTGGTTTTTTACACTCCTACCTATGTTATCACCATGATTGTGACACAGGAAAGTGACTCTCAATGCTGGAAGCCACTTGAAGTACAAGTCAGTCCCCGTCTTCATGCAAGAAAGAGTTCAGGAGTAAGCTGACAGTATAAAGTGAAACTGAGTTTTATTTAGAAAGTATAGAAAACCTACTCCCCAGAGAGAGTACAAGCTGGCTATGCCTACAGAGGAAAACCGACCCCATGATTTCTTTATCCCTTCAATTTAAGTAACAGCTTAATTATAAGTTAAACGAGAGGTAGAATATTCATGTTATTTCTTGAAAGGGGTGTTGTTTTTTTGGAATTGGAGTGACATCCTCCTTTTAACTAAATATGTTCAAACAGGAGAAGTGTCATGGTGTCAGGTGCATAACGGGAGTAGGAGGTTTTCTTAGAAACTTCATGGTAATGAAGTGTTGTATAATGAAGTTGTAAGGTTCAGGGGCAATTTCTCCACCAACTTGGTTCTAACCAGTTGGAATTTGTCCTATCTCCATCTTGTTTTGATCAAGGTAGTTCAAAACTTTGTTTTGAGACTTCCCGAATCAGTTAAACAATGCCTGTATAATTAAGCAGTGCCCAAATCACTGCCTGTCAGCTCCCAGTCTCATATGGGGTGTTATAATTGTTTTTAACAAACCCAATAATGTCAAACAATACATAGCACATGGGTGTGAATATAAAACCATCAAGTCTGACACATGGTTGTATAATCATTACTCAACATTAAGCTTATGTCTCCTAAGAGATCAAATATTGGTGACCAAATAACTTGCAACAGTATAGGAGAGTTTTTGTAGACAACAGACAATTTTAATATTAGTGACAAATGAAATTAATAGCAATATTTTATTGTTTCAGCCTCTGCTCCAAACCATAATCCTCTCTCTCCTAGATAATAAGAACCTCTTTACTGGTCTTCCTGAATTTTCACTCTACTGGTAATGCAATAGATATAATGATCTTGTTAAGACAGAATGATAAACATATATATTCACTTGGTCTGTCAACTGAGAGGGTCTAGTGCAATGAGATCCCAATAACAATGAGCACATCCAGGGACCTTAGGTTTCTCTAATAATAAGAACTAGGTTCCCCTTAGAAATGCTCGATTCTACAACTAGGGCAGGAAACATTCAAGATGAGCCTGAAACATTCTATAATGTAAGGAAGTAAAGATGTACTCAAACACACATTCAGACACAAAGACACACCCGAGTAGGGATCTATCCAAAAAATACAGCAGTCAACTGAAAGAGTTCTCAAGGCTAAAGCTGGAATGACTTTAGCAATAAACTAAATTATGTAGCATAGCATTATAACTGCCAAAACATAATAAATTTCCATATAAATAAGATTACACAAATCTCTCCTGCAGATTTCCAAGTAAATTGTGTAATCTTCATTCAAGTACCACCACTCCCGGCTCGGCGCCTATAGCTCAACTGGCTAAGGCGCCAGCCACGTACACCTAAGGTGGCGGGTTCGAATCCCCAGCCCGGACCTGCCAAACAACAATGACGACTGCAACCAAAAAATAGCTGGGCGTTGTAGCGGGCACCTGTGGTCTCAGCTACTTGGAAGGCGGAGGCAGGAGACTCGCTGGAGCCCAGGAGTTGGAGGTTGCTGTGAGCTGTAATGCCATGGCACTCTACCCAGGGGGACAGCTTGAGGCTCTGTCTCAAAAAAAAAAAAAAAAAAAAAAGTACCACCACTCCCAAATCTTTAAGAGTTTGCTATGAATAGTGACTTCCTTCTAAATAAAAGGGAGCAGAAGAGTAACTGTGCTGTGGGGACAGCTGACAAACACTGCTAGAGCCAGTTGATCATGGTGAACACCAATGATGATAAGTCATGCTGACAGTGTGTCTTCTTGATATTATATGAAAATAGCACTTTACTTCGGCAGTCTTTGTCCAACAAAACCATAAGCCCTAAGAAACACTGGACAAACCCACACTGAAAAACTACCTTATAACAAACCAATATTCCTTAAACTCTCAAGGTCATCAAAAATAAGGAAAGCCTTAGAAATAGTTATAGTCTAGAGTTGCCTAAGGACATATAATGACTAAACGTAATGTGGTATTGTGATTTATGCAAAATATACTTTTGGTCTTTTCTCCAATTTCATGGCATACAGCTTTTAAAATCCTTGGAATCTTCAAAGTGATGTGCTTTTTATTATGCTAATAAGTTGATGGATGCATGGTCCTACACCTAGGTAACTTCAGAATGAGAGCTGATCACTGGGAAGACCAAATCATGATTACAGGGTTGGTATGGCAAGTTTCAGCTCCATCTTCCAACCTCCTAGGATCACCAGTGGTCAATAATTTAATCAATATGTCTATATATTGAAGCTTCCATTAAAAAGATAAAAATAAAAAGACTGAATTTGGGGAACTTCTGGATAGCAGAACATGTAAATGTTCCTGAGAGAAAGCGTGGAAGTTCTGCACCCCTCCTACATACTTTGCCCTGTGCACCTCTTCCATCAGATGCTGATCAGTTTCCTTTGTGATAACCTCTAAAATGAGCCAGTAAATGTGAACAAGTGTTCCCCTGTGTTTTGTGAGCCATTTCAGCTAATGAATCAAATTCAAGGAGGAGGCAATGAGAACCTCAACTTAAAGTCAGTGGGTCAGAAGCACAGGTCAGATAATCTGGAGCTTGCCATTGGCATGGGAAGTGGGGGCAGTCTTATAGAACTAAGCCCCCAACCTATGGGCTCTGATGCAATCTCCAGGTAGATAATGTCAGAATTAAATTGACATAGTTGGTACTTGATTGGCATCTGCTGCAGAATTAATTGGTTTCCACTGGGAAGAAATCCACATACTCATTGGTGACCAGAAGTCACAGATATCTGCTGTAGTGATCGCTGATAAGAGAATAGAAAAAACACAGAAAGATAACTACCTGGTTTGCTCCTTCACCCCCGAGAGGCTTTTACTCAAAAATTGTCCTCTAGGCAAGCTATTCCTTGACCATACAGTGGACTGAACGAGATTTCAATGCTGAATCCAAAAGCTGAATGAGCTTTTCATTGCTGAAGACATCCTTCTCTTTTCAGAACCCTAAATTTCACCCCCCCGTTTGCTCACTGAACATACTGTACCTAAGTGAGATTACAATTGCAATGGTTTTGATACTAAGAGATACAAAAATGGTGGTAGTGCAAACACCCAAGGATCTATAGTTTTGAGCAGATAATGAAAAGGATGGGCATAGTTCTAAAAATTTAAATCCTCTAGCTACATACGTATTCTTAAATATAGGGAAATTTTACTGAATTACAGCTGAGCAATGACTGGCCACGGTGGCTCACACCTGTAATCCGAGCTCTCTGGTAGGCTGAGACAGGATGATCCTTGAAATCAGGAATTTGAGACCAGCCTGAGCAAGAGCAAGAGTACATCCCTACTAAAATAAAAAATAGAAAAATTAGCCAGGCATTGTGGCAGGCACCTGTAGTCCCAGCTCCCAGCTACTTGGGAGGTTGAGGCAGGAGATCACTTAAGCCCAAGAGTTTGAGGATGCTGTGAGCTAGGCGGACACAGCACTTTAGTCTCCAATGACAGAGTGCAACTCAGTCTCAAAAACAAAAAAAGAAAAAGAAAGAAAGAAATGTAGTAAATGCTCTTTTCTTCTGATGTATTCTCTTTCCCTCACATGACTGTATCAGGACTAGAAACTAAAAATAAAGGGTAATATCATTGTATTCTCAGAGAATGGTCAAAATTCTGACTCATCATCTAAGAGTGTTTTCTCTAGTCTAGAAAAATTATGGATTCTATAAAGCATAGAAGAGCAATAAGCTGTTAATAAATAAACTATGCCTGTCAAAATAAAGTAGTAAGGAACTATTCTGGGATGACTACTTTAAAGAGATTCTAGAAAGCTCCATGCTGGAACTTTCTTTAGGGTAATAAAGTAGTAGAACATGTCCCAAGGCTAGAAGTCCACATGGTATTTTCTTTTGCTACTAACAAAAGTTTTCTTTCAGCTTCTTGATCTATTGTGCTACCAGAACCATGCTCATCATTGCTATCATCAGTAAATAACCAGGGAACCTGTCCTATATTCTAGGTACAGAACAACAGAACCCAACATAGTGAGCCACTACAGGAGAAAAAAAAGAGCCATCCCTCCAATATCTTTCAACATATTTAAGATTCTAAGATATCTAAATATGAAAGAAAAAGACCATAAGATCTCAAATATTTTCACTCTCTTTAAAACTGAGGAAATAACTACTTCATTAGGGTAAAAATGATGCAAATTGTCTCTAAAAGGCCTGGCTTATTGTGTTGCTCCAAAATCATAATAGCTACAATGTACTGGGTGTTCTATGGGCTAGGTATGATCCTAAGCATTTTGCATACATTCACTTAATTAATTTCAAAATGACTCTATAATGTAAACGTTTTAAAGGTGAGAAAACTGAGTCACAGAAAGGTTAAAGAACTTGCCCAAAGTCATGCAGCTTAGAAGTGATGGATAAGGATGTGAATTTATGTGTTTTGGCTCCAACCCACACTCTCAAGCAGATTGCTGTTTTATGATGATGCTAAATTATTTGCAATCCCTTGATTTGGTGCTGCTGTGGTCTGAATTCTTGTGTCCCACCCCTCTAGCAAAATTTTAGACTGAAACATAATGCTATAGTATTAAGAAATGGGCCTCTGAGATGTGAGTAGGCCATGAGGATTTTACCCTTATGAATGAGATTAGAGCTTGATAAAAGAAATCAAGGAACTGACCCTCCCATAGGTGAAGTGTTGGTGGGACTGAAGACTAGTCCATCCTCTATGGAAAGTAGTGTGGAAACTCCTCAAAGAACTAAAAGTAGACCTACCATTTGATCCAGGAATGCCATTTGTAGATATTTAGCCAAAGGACGAAAAGACATTTTATCACAAAGGCACATGCACTTGAATGTTTATAACACCACAATTCATAATTGCCAAGATGTGGAAACAACCCAAGTGTCCATCAATTCATGAATGAATCAATAAAATGTGTTATATTTATACTGTGAAATACTATTCATCCATAAAAAATATGGTGGTATGGTACCTTTCATAACAACCTGGACAGAATTGGAGACCATTCTCCTAAGTCAAGTATTGCAACAATGGAAAAACAAACACTACATGTACTCAATACTTAATTGGAGCTGGTTGGTCAGTACTTTTCCTTCTCATGTGGAAGCAGAACTCTGTGAAATTCGGGGGTGGGGGAGGTGGGGGAAGGCTGGGTAAATTCCCATCCAACAGGCACACTGCATTGGTACATTGCACACTTTCTGGGGGAGAGACACAATATAACTTTAACTTAAAAATATAAAAGCAAAGTATATAACCAAAACGTGTGTATCCCTGTAATACTCTGAAATTTAGGAAAAAAATAAAAGAGTAAATAATGAGAAAAAACCTATCAGTAAAACAAACAAGAAATAAAAAAAAATAAAAATCTTTAGGAACAGTGAAATGAATATCCCACATTAAAAAAAAAAAACTAAGAAGATAGACTTATATATAATTAAACATGTTTGATACATAATTTAAACTCATGCCATGCTCTCAATAAATAAAAACAAAGATTCTCTGAAATGAAAAAAAAAAAAGATAATTACAGGATACCACACTGAAATGAAAAGGAAATTAGCTGAATTAAAGAACTGATATAATGAAACTAACAATGCTGTGGTGATATATACATGGCACACCAGAAACAATAGCAGTCCTGACATTGCTACACAAGTGTGACATCAGTCTATAGGGCAATTTTGTCATGTGGCTTAATACACTTAAAATTATGAATACCCTTTTACCTACTGATTCTGTTTTTAAGGTTTTATCTTAGTAACATAATCTTCAGAGATGTATAAAATTATACTTAAGAAAGGATGCTTATTTGTCCAAGATACTAATTTTGTTTTGTTTTGTCTTTTCCAAAGTAGATCCATGCTATCTATGTTACTAGGTATTTTGCAAAAAGAATGTGTTGTTTCTGCCATGTGGAGGGGAAAAATCAATCTAGGAATTTTTTTTAAACTTCATTTAAGAAAACAAAAATTGGGAACTATCTGTAGTTATTAATGTGAGCCCAGATGCTTAACACATGAACTCTGACTTCAGATGGAATTATAATGAAAATTAATACTTGCTCAGTTTCAATGTCAATATTTGGCAGGCACCCTTTTATGTGGTAAAACACACGCTGTTCTTTCCATAGTGGCACTGTTATCCATTAAGGTCTTAGGACACTTTATTCTCTGTTGGTAGAGAATAAGGAAAGACAGAGAAGGGAGGGGAATGAGGATGGAGGGGTCTATTAACGACCAGCTCCATCAGCGGGACATACTGTTTCTGCCCAGCTCTGTTTAATGGACGACAGTCACCTGGCCTCACCAAGATGCAGAGGAATGCTGGGACATGGAGTCCAGGCTGAGAAAGCACGTCCTAGCAACAACCCAACATTGCAGAAGAGAAGTGCAGCCTTGGTAGACAACTTACCTGGGGTTCTGTTTAAATGTTGGGGAAAAAAAATCTCATGTTATGGGCTAAAAAATTGTATTGATTAATATTGGGTTATAGAAATGTCTGTAGTAACAGGAGAAGTTAATTATTATACTAGCAAATTTGTGAGAAGTTATAAAATGCATTAGAATTATATTTTAGTTAAAAAAGAGAAAGAAATATATGTAATATTATATATATATATACACACACACACATATATACCATATACATATGGTATTCATTCCTGATTTCTCCCTAAGTAAACTTTTCCAAAGGTAGAAATAAAGGGTGAAAATATTTTTAAAGTCTATTTTGAAAAAATATTTTAAAGCCTTGTGCTATTCTGTCTTTTTCTTACTACAAAAACAATCCTTTGCCATGTGAATTGCTTGCACAATGTTTAAAAAATACAACAAAGCATAAAGAAGAGAAATTACCCACACTCCCACATAGATGATATATGCTAAATGTTAACAGTTATTATCTCTGAGTTTAGATATAATGAGTAATTTCAATTCTCTTCTATGTGCTTTTTAGTATTTTCTAAAATTTCCGCAGTGTGCTTATATCATTTTTATTATCCGAAAAATTCAATGCTACCAAAAAATTCCATCTGCTCTCTCAGTGATTTTTTTTTTTTTTAGAACTTAACCTTCTCTAGGAGATGATACCTGAATAGCCTAGGGGTAATTAAAAAGGTTCCCCCCCCCCCTTCTCATTGCACCTAAGTACAAAGCTTCAAAAAACTGATGTCAATTCCACTTTGGAATGATGCTTCTGAGGTGCCTCATTGCACAAGGAGTAAGTGTGTGGGCAACAGAAGACCCAAGAACCTGACCAGAACCAAGACATCAGTACTTCCTCCTAAGGGACTGCTCTGCTACAAGTTAATTTTCTCACCCTGAGAAAATTATTTAACCTCACTGTGCCTCAGTTTCTTCATTTGTAAGCTGAAGAGTATAATATAGTGCTAATATGCTGAAGATTATAATATAGTGCTAATATGCTTAAGTCACTGGTAAATAAAATGAATTAATATATGCAAAGCTTTTAGAAAAGCATAGGCAGACCGTGACCTGGCAATAGGCATCAGCTACCATCACCATCATCATCGTTATTATTGGTTACAGTCAGAGTCTTACCCTGTCGCCCAAACTGGAATGCAGTGATGTGATCATAGCTCACTGCAGTTTCAAATTCCTGAGTACCCACACAATCCTCCTGCCTCTGCCCCCTGAGTATCTGGGACTACAGACGTGCACCACCACCCTTGGCTAATTTTATTTATTTTTTAGAGATGAAGTCTCACTATGTTGCTGGTCCCGAAATCCTGGTCTCAACTGATCCTCCCACTTCAGCCTCCCCAAAAGTGCTAGGATTATAGGTGTGAGCCGCTGTGCCCAGCCACCGTCATTATTTTATTAAATATTTATATAAATTTTATCAAATCTTACTTTGTAATTTTTCATAAATTTTAATCTTATTACATCATAGGTTCTTTGTAGTAGAAATCATGCCTACTGACAGTTTTTACAAAATTTTGCACAGAGTAAATCTTCAAAAAATATATTAATTGAAATCATCAGTAAAAGCACAAATGGATAAGTAGCTTCAAATTCAGGCTTATTGCAGAAAGAACTTAAATGTAGATACTCAGAAATGTGTTCCAGATGGTAATACAGGCAGTAGACTCTACCAGCAACAAAAATCAAAGAAGAGAGATTGTGGGAAGGGGAGGCCTGGCACACACCAAAAAGAAGATAGTAAGATTCTCCCTGACCCTGCCTGTGACTTTTAACTCTGAGCAAAATGGTAGCACTAGTTTGGATAATTATTAGCAGTTACTTTTTTTTTTTGTTTTGTTCTGTTTTGTTTTGTTTTTTAACAATAACAACTGAGTATCCCCTGAGATTCAGAGAAGCTAAGCAAATTGCCCAGGCCCAGACTACTAGAAAGTTGCCAAATAGGGTTCAACCCAAGTCTGTCCAGATTCCACTTTGCTCTTTTTTCTTTTAAAGTAAATAACAGCAAGTTTACCCCAAGTTGGGTTTGGAGCCTACCACTCTCCTAGTACTGAATCTAGTTTTTGTTTATTTATTATTCTGTTTCACAATTTGGTGTTTATTTTACTTAATTATGCTTTGCAAAATGGATTAAGTACTTTAAATCTGTTATAAATAACTCTCTTTCTTGTATATAAACAACACTGCTTTGTTATTTCCCAGGGATTTCCCTGGGGCCAGTCCAAAAACCCAAACAAAGTTTCTAAGACAATGTGGCTTCTCTAGGGGTGCTACCCTGCAACTTACTCCTGATGGAGCAGAGAAGAGCAAAGGTCAGAGTGTTTGAAAAGTCAACACCCCCAAACTGAGGGAGGAGGCACACTGCCAACCCTTTTTTTTTTTATTTACTTAGCTTTAACAAATAGCACCCTGAACCCATCTACACTTGAATCCTTCAGCTTGTCACTGAATAATTCATGGTTATTTAATTTTGGCCCCTATCAAAAGATTTACAATGCATAATCTTTTAAGTAGAGAGATTGTAAGTATGTCACAGGGCTTATTTAAAGCTTCACTGTTGTGCTTAGTACATTCAACTCTGCCAATGAAAAGATCTACAAAAATTGATGTATTCTTATCCAACTTGAGATTAGACAATACAAGTAAATAAAGAATGACATCTGATATCACCAAATGTCTCCCTTACTATGCTTGGTATTTGGAACTCAGAAACGTCCAAACAAATTGTGTGAAATTACTTTCAGAAGGACAAAAGGGAAAAAATAACTATCTCACTTTCCAGCTCTGCACTCCTGAATACTAAACTTTGAGCTAGTGGAGTGTTTATTCTAGACATTAGTGTAACAATATTACTGTCATTTTTAGATGTATGTTTAAATGAATTGACAGTATTTTGAAATATACGAGCGAAACAGACCTATCAGAATTTAGACAACTCTCAAACCGACTGTAACTGAGTCGAAGGAGAATGAGCAGTTCCTAAACCCCCATCTGTTGACACGTACAGATTGTAAAAGGCAGGAGAGAGCCAACTGCAGTTAAGTTCTTCTCATTTGGTCTCATCGAAGAAATTTCTCCATCCTGTTTGGAACGGTGTTAGTATACAAGTGAGATCTTTGAAACTGATGTCAGTATAGATGGTAAAGCCTCATTATAAAATCCAAAATTATGTATAAAGAAGTGCTATTAAGGGCTACGACTTCTTTTTTAATAAATTATAGACAATATAACTCAAATAAAGTCATATTTCACTTAATGACAGAGAAATGCCTCTTTAGGAGATTTTGTCATTGTGTGAACATCACGGAGTGTACCCAACAAACCCACAGGGATAGCCTACTGTACCCCAGGCTATATGGTGTAGACTATTGCTCCTAAGCTACAAACTTGTACAAGATGTTCCTGTATTGAATATTTCAGACAATTGTAACCAACTGGTAAGTATTTATGTATCTAAATATAGAGGAGGTACAGTAAAAATAAGGTATTATAATCTTGTATCCTGGATATGAGGTCCATTGTTGACAAGCAATGCATGACCATAGGTACAGCTAGCTTGCCTGGTGTCTTCCGCTTAATGTCTCTCAAGGATATGAACATTGAAAAATTCCTTATCCGGCTCGGCGCCTATAGCTCAACCGGCTAAGGCGCCAGCCACGTACACCTAAGGTGGCGGGTTCAAATCCCCAGTCCGGACCTGCCAAACAACAATGATGGCTGCAACCAAAAAATAGCCGGGCGTTGTGGCGGGCGCCTGTGGTCCCAGCTACTTGGGAGGCGGAGGCAAGAGACTCGCTTGAGCCCAGGAGTTGGAGGTTGCTGTGAGCTGTAATGCCACGGCACTCTACCCAGGGGGACAGCTTGAGGCTCTGTCTCAAAAAAAAAAAAAAGAAAAGAAAAATTCCTTATCCTATAGCAGAAAGCAGAACTTGCTCCATTTTTCTGAATGCCACAGCACTAGTTTTCTCATGACTTCCTCACTTGAGGAGAAGAAATATCAATTCGGAGAATACCGTTTCGTAAGGAAAAGACTCAGCATTAGAAACGTGTTATACAAAATAATAGGCTGCTTTGTCCCAAGACAGCAGGATTCTACCTTTCCTGGCAAGCACATTTATAACATACATTTTTAAGCCACATAGATTCTACTGTATTATTATTATGTTTTACACTAAAGTCTGGCCAAACAAACCAACAAAAGTGCATTTTCTTCCTGAAGAATATGAAAAAAATGTCAAAAAAGCAAGCACTTAAGTTACAACTGCCCCCAGGCAAATGTAACTTCATGCTGGGTTTATGCTACTCTCATAAACACCACTCCACAGGAAATCACTAACACTAAGCATGACCAAGCCAGTGTGTCTTTTTGAGAATTTAAGGCATAATGGCCTTAATGAACTTGTACAGTATCTGAAAAGTTTCCAGTGTAGATCCCTTCATAAAGTAAACTGTGTTCCATGTCATGGTCTTCTGCGTTGGGCCACAGATGATTGTGCATTGTTTTGAAATTGTAAAGGGAGGCCAGCATCAGGTAAAAGTGTATTCTGTTAACTGGGCAGCTATCAGAGAGCTGCATTAAAATTGGTCTCATATTTTTCTCGGGTGGTCAAATGTCAGAGTCAGGCCGCATGAGATCAGTAACAACAACCTCAAGTGTTAAAGATGTTGCTTTACGCACTCAAATCTAGGCATGAAAATGGACAATACAGATGAGAAAAGATCAAATAAGCAATCCAGTCCACAAATACACCCCAGCAGGGAAAATAGCTTCCTAAAATAAACCTTCTAATATTTTAGCAGTGTTGACTTTTGTATGTCCCTGGTGATTAAGCTTCTATCGCTCACTTTTCCTGCAAGGCTATTCTTGAAACCCAATATTTTCCTCTGTCAGGAAGTGCCTTAAATTTCCCTTTCTCAGTTTCAACCTACAATCCCGGCACTCCACAGGATACTAGAAGAACAATTAAGCAGTTGTAAATCATCCTAAACATTTGCAATGAATGTTATCCAAAGTCCTAGAACCAAAAGTAGCTTCTTCTTTATAATTTAAATTTTTTCTTTCATTATATGTTATGCAATAGCAATTAAGTAGAGAGATGAAAACCTTTAAAACAGAAACTATGACTGACCATAATGTAATTTTAATTAATATGTTTTATATTTTTAATTTGAAGTAGCATATTAATCCTTCCTTTTCCTTGATTGTTTTTGCTTCTCTCCCCTATGCAATTGTAGTTTAAACCATCCATCTGGAACAAAGGAAATTTTATAATTAAATGCTGCATTTCGGTTTGTTTCAGAAAACAATTTTTACGTGCCTTATTCATTTTATATTCAGAGACAAAACAGCCCAGTCTGTATAGCTTCTAGGTTTCATTCTTCCATTTTAGTTTTTGGTTTCAATATTTGATTTCAACATTTAAGTTCAAAGACATCTGTGTTGGTTCATTTAAATGCCCGAAACTCGGTAATTTATAATGAACAGAAATTTATCAGCTCATGCTTCTGGAGGCTGGGAAGTCCAAGAGCAAGGGGACTGACAAGGGCCTTTTTGTCACATCTTTTAATTGCAGAAGGGCAAAGAGAAGGCACCAGAGAGGAAGAGTGGACTTGTCTTTTTATAAGAAACTCCCACAATAACTACATTAATTCATCAATGAGGGCAGAGCTCTCATGGCCCAGTCACCTCCCATTATGCCCCACCTCTCAACACTGTTACAATGAGAATTAATTTTCTAACACAAGCTTTTTGAGGGGACTCATTCAAATCATAGCATGTGGAAGAAATGTCCCACTTGAGATCAACAATTTATATTAATAGAATATTTAGAAGGTCACGTATCTCTCACCCGCTCAATCTGCCTAACTAACTTTTATCTCCTATGCAGGATTCTCTTGACCTTGCCTCTTGGATAAGAAACATTTTCTCTACACAAATTAGGAAACTTCTCAGCACTGTATGTCAGTACTTGTGCTTCAAATTACTATACAAATGTGTAAGAGCATCTCACAGTAGGGTTTTGCATTTTTCAAGGTTGTACATTCCAACATCGGAAAAAATAGCATTTGATATTTTGCTTACTTCTCTCCCAAGGGGTGTTTTGATATTATGTTTGTGTTCATTTTATTCCGAGATTAATGTTACCATATCAATTAACTTGGCCCCTTCTGGAGGCATCATTGAGAATCTGAACAAATCCTCATGACTTGTTCAATTTCTCACGACTGTTATGATCTTCAACCCTTAGTTATTTTGCATAAAAGCTATTTCATCCCCCCTTTGGCTTTAGCAGAATCCATAACAATAATTAAAAACTATATATATATGTACATACATATGAAAATAGAATCTAAGCTAAAAAGAAATTTCTGCTTGTAAAAAGCACTTGAGTTACAAAACAAATATGCTACATGAAAGATGACAATTTACAGGGCAGAGAGTAATACTAGAATATGATGGTGGGTTTTGGAGATAATAGTTTATATATTTTATACTATACAATTTTTTTCAGTAGAATTTTAAAAGAAACCTTGAAACCTGAGACTATAAGGTTATAAATAATTCATTTTAGTAGTAATTTACCAAGGTTTTGTGAATTTGTCATAAACAGTATGGAAGGCAATTGGAGATCTAACACTATCACTATTTCATTTCTTTTTAAACTCTCAAAGGCTATCAGGTTAATACAATGCAAAAGTCCCAGGTTTCTCCCAAAATAACCATCAAGGATTTGACCATTATGTAAATAACCAGCATTGATTTAGGTGATAGATGGCACAGGCTTTCTTTGGATAAGCACTTAATGATGAGCTTAGATGAAATTACTAAACTTACATATGGTTATTTTCCTTTCTCCCACTTTTCTATGAAAAGAATAACCAATGAAAAGTAACAGTAAGTACAAATCTGGCAGTCACTCTCTTTCAAATTAGCTAAAGGTAAAATAAACAGACTACCTTGAAGTTCACACCTATCATCTCCCCAAATAAACTATTGTTTATGAATTTAAATATGTACCCGGGCAAACATTTTAAAATGTTAAGACTAATAATTTTCTGTGTAAATTTTTATTTATAATTTAAACATTCAATTAATTATATACTTTCTTGAATTAATAAACACTGAATTGCCAAGAGCCAAGGTTATTGATTTTAAAATTACCTTTTCTTCCTTTATCAATGGAAGCATATTAAGTGGAAAATCGCTTGATGTAATCATTTTTTATTAAAATAAATCACACCTTGAAAATGCTGAAAAGTAAATTATTTTTCTTAGATTTTCTGTAACATAATAATAAAAATTAAAGGATTATAGTTTCAGTAAGAATTTCTATGCAATATTTACTGATGTAATATAGAAATTATAAATACAAATGTATGTATAGAATCAGGAATATAGAAATGAATTTGCTAAACAAACTTTTTGTATAGAGAAAGGTGACCAGATTTTAACATTGGTAAAGCAGGATACCATCGACTGGGGTAGGGGGGAGTGGGGGGATGGGACCTGGGGTGGCGGGGCCTGACAACAATGCAAACTTTGATAAGCAGTTCTCAATAATCAGTTCTCAATAATTTTTGGTTATTATTAAATTTTAACACTATAAAATTAACAAAAATAATATAAAACTCATATCCTGGTGAAATAGCCACATGGCAGCCAAAAATCGTATATTCCCTTCCTGTTCTCCCATGGATTTTTTTTAAATGCCGCAGGATGCGGCACAAATTGTTAAAAATTGGGACCATCCTGCCAAAAGCAGGACATCTGGTCACCTTCGTATAGAGATCCAATTAGCAAATATTTTAGGCTTGGCAGTTCATATTTGAAATGGACTCTATATTCTTCTTTGGGGGATGGGGGTAGGAGGTATATATATGTATGTATGGTTTTGATACAATCCATTAGAAATGTAAAAACTATTCTTAGCTCACAGGCCACTTTAAAAACAGGCTACAGGCTGCAGGTGGCCTCTTAGGCCCATAGTTTGATAACTCCCTCTGATAGAGCAATAAAATATATTTGGACACATCCTCTCCACAGGGCAGAAACCAATTCTATGTATATAACACAATATTTATTCATATTTCTATGGACAAGAATCATTTGCTTTACTGTCCTATGTCACCAACTTAACATCTATCCCTAGAGAATGAAAGATAGCCTAGTCAAGAGAAAGACCGCGGTACCTGTCCTTACGGAACCAGAAACCCCAACAGCCTGCTATGCAACGCCCAACATGCCACTGAAAGGATGCTCTGGAATCACTTCTGCCCATTTCCCAATCTTGGACTATTTTTCTGTACCACATTTTTGTTAGATAAAAGGGAAATTTTTGAGCTTTATATAAACCTGGGTTCAAATCTCTGAAATTCCTTTCATGTGGTATTTAGCTTTGAATAACTCATGTAATGTCTATAAATCTTACGGTGTATATGTACATGTAAAATGACATTACTAACACTATATTTGTAGTTTTAATATCAAATGAGGCCACACTTATATAAAATTGCATCCTTTCTTTACCTGTGCTCTTGACCTGTAGGTTTCCTTTCTGAAGCCTGAACATTTTAGAGCTAACTATAGGAAGAGATTTTGCAGTGTGATTCAAAGCTGAAATCTCTGTCACCTCCATCATTATTCATCTCATTATATCAAAGGAGCTGCTCCATTATGAAATAGTCTTATAGGCAAGCACATATCCAGAATACTAATCAGCCTTTTACCTTGATAGACACAATGTATTTCCAACACACAGGGAGCCCATGAGGTGGTGAAAAGCCTAGACTAGGTCTTCAGACTCATGGTTCTCAATGAGCTCTTACTGATATCCCTGAGGTCAAAATTATTCTCATAATAACTTCAAGGCCTTTTCAGTCTCTTTCTCCCTTATTTGTTTAGAATTTTCCAGAGCCTACATCATTGGTAATAGCTTAACAGATTGAATGCTGAAGCAGATATTATCATAAATAAATGTAATATAATAAACTGTAAAAGAATATCTTTTAACTATCCTTTTAGAAAAACAAGTTTTTTACATAATGTGTCTTTTTGTCATTCATAAACACATACTCCAAGAATGTCTTATTGTCCATTTCTAACTGTGAATATCAGTGAATATAATACACAGAAAAGCTTTTTTGCAAAATCATAGTTAGACAAATTCTTAAAAAGTATCGCTTTGGATATTAAACATGTCACTTAGCTCTAGCTTATGTGGAGAACTTTGTTTTAAATTGTTTAAGGACATGACAGCCTGTGGCTGCCTTTTAGATAGAAGAGTTCCCCCCTCAGATATTCCTCCTCTTCCACTTTCTCTTCATGCACAGAAGCCACCAATCTGAAGTTGCTTCCTTGCTCCTTCCCCCACAAAATATCTAACTTGTGCACGGAATGTTAGTGATTCCTTGTCCTCCCACTGTCCCAGCCCTCCAGGGAACTGTCTAAGTCAGGACCTGGAAGTGTAGAGAGATCTTCAACATGATGTGGGATATGGGCCAAGTATTTAAAAGGCATTGAGGCATTTAGATCTTTCATGCTGCAAATATTCTTCTTCTAAGATAGAGGACAGAATACTGGGGAAAGGGCACAGGCCTACACTTACTGATCTTATGTCATGGATCTGTTACATGTTCAGTAACTTCATCCATTATTTTCATCAATTGTAACCAGTAAATGCTCCATCAGATGGGACGCATTCTAGGTTCAACCCCCTAGGGGTCTAGTTTTGCCCTAGGTTCTTGCTTTAACAACAGGTGCGTTAGTTAATTACTAAATTTCATTGGCAAGGTCATTCACACATATAAGGTTTTATATTTGAATTCTAAAAACTTCATAGAAAGTTGTATGTGTCACAAGTAGGGAATTAACAGAGGGGGAAGTAGGTGTGAGAGGAGAGGAGCCATATTCTGAGGTCTTCAACATTCAGATTGGAGAAATTATGTGCTAGGTAGAAAACTACATGAATTCCTTCATCTACTTACTGGAATGACTTTGAATCATTTTGAATCTATGGCTATTAATTTATCTTTTATAAAAAAGACGCTTCCTATTGATTCTTTTAATTCTTTCTAACATCACACCAACAGTTAAAATTAATGGTCTCTCAGGGAAAATTGATTGAGAATTTAGTAATTCTTGGATTGATTTAGAGATTCAAAGGATAATAATTTTATTTTGTTAATTTAGCCAAACAATCAATTCTAAGGAAAATAAAGACTGTCATAAATCTTTTAAGTTTAGTCCAACTATTCGATATTTGGTTTTAAAAACATACATAATTAACTAGCTCACTGGCCAAGTGTAGTGAGTGTGGTAGGATTCTTTTTTTCCACATAATGCAAAAATCTATTTTGCTATTTAAATCACTTTCTTCTTATTCTGAGACAGCCAGAAGTTTATCACTGAACTCCATATATTTTCCTGGGATTGTAAAAAGAAATGGTATGCTTCAGCTTTTTCTGCTCCAGGTATATAAAAGTCAATTATTTTCATTTATTTTCAAGGGTTCATTGACTATAAAGCTTGGATCAAACATTCGTTTATTTGAAAATTCTTGACATTTTTATTAATTAACTCCAAACTCCCAGAAAAAAAATAGATGAGCAAAAACTTAATATTTATATTATAAAACCCCTCACATGAGATTATCTCATCATTAGGTCATTATTAATTTACTTTTCTTATCATCCAAATAAGTAAGAGAAAGAGGGAGAGAGGTCTTGGGCATGCCACTTCATCAAGGTTACCCAACTGCGCCAGGAATCTCATCATTATTCTTAGTATAATATAATTGATACAAAATCAAACATAAAATAATATTATACTAGAAATTGAGAATAAATAAAATAGTACACAAAACTGGTTATAAAATGAGTTTAAAATGAAGCCACAAATATCCATTTAATTAATTAATTAAAGTATTCTACATTTATTTTAATTATCCTTTGCAAATAAAATTCCTCTCAAAAAGGTTAGTTCCCAAGTTTCGACATACTCTAAAATTTGACATATGAATTTCTTCTCCTTTGGTATTTAGCTTCCCAGTGCTTTCTACAATGGTGATTTAATCTACAATGGCTGTTTAATCTACAAGGGCTGTTGAATCATACCATAACAAATATCTAGGACAATGTATGAAAACATGTTCTAAGCCTTGCTATGGACTGAATGTTGCATCATCCGCCTCCGTGTAATGGAATTTGGAGGTGAGGCATCATCATTTTAGATACAAAAGACAGAATCACCACTTCCTGCAGTTCCCAGATTCTGAATTCAATAGAATTTCCTTTCTTACAAAGGACAACTGTTGTACACATTTCCCTGGAGGAAGACAAAACAAATAGAAATTGAGACACATGTTTTACGACGTAGTTTCACAAATGCTGAACATGGTAGGCACAGACCTCTTGGATTTCTGTTTTTGAAACTTTTCCCTTTGCATACTGCAGGCATCTAAAATATGGGCTGCGTTACATTCTATTACCGTGCAGCTCTTCAGGCCTTCCGTGTTGATTACAAAGTTGATGTGTGTTTAGAAGAAACTGGTTTCGGAGCAATGAGACTTCCTTGCCCTTTGGATCATATATGTGGCTCCCCACAGATGTTCTGGTGCATTATTTAGGTTTTCTGGCCATTCTCTGTAGGCAACAGTGCATCAACTTAGGCAGTGCAGATAAAACTAGCTAGCAGAAGTCAGGTTTCACAGTATGACTACCGCTCTGGAGGAACTAGACCATGCTATACACAGGGGGTGAAAAAGAACTCAAACAGCGACTGAACTATTTCTATTTGGTATTTTAAAATTGAACTTTTGCTTTTTGCATGAATTTGAAGAATCTTAATTTTTCTGATCAGCATAAATCTTTGAAGAAAGAATTCTTGCTGCATTATACATAAGCTGTACAGCCAGAAACAGGCATTTTTGCATCACTGAGTATATTTACTTGTGTCTACACTCCTTAAATTCAGCTTGATAAATAGTATTCAAAATTCTTCTTATTTCCTAGACAAAATGTTTAGATATCAGCTCCACAATGGCACAATGAATTATTTAGCCAATAAGTAGTTATTTAGCACCTGCTGAGATTCATGAATCATAACTCCTGCTCACGGAGAAGTTAAATTCTAGTCAAGGGCAAGATAATGACTAGGAAAGTAGAAAATTTTGCAGGACTGATTTAAAAAAATTATACAATAATCTACTCTTCTCAATTTTCAATAACCTTATTTTATTTCTAGTTTTAAAATGTCTTTCTACATAGTATATGACCACATATTTCAATTAGTGGTACTCTTATAGCCTCTCAGCCTTAACCTGAAATAATATCTATCTTTTGACAACTACAGGTACTACTTGGGGTTCTCCGGAGAAACAGAAACAAGAGCAGAAGAAATTGGTTCATGTAATTGTGGAGGCTGAGTACTCCTAAGGTATGCATTTGGGAAGCTGGAGACGCAGGAGAAGTTATGGTATAATTCTAGTCTGAGTTTGAAAGTCTGAGAACCAGGAGAGCCAATGATGGAAGTTTTAGACTGAAAGAAGGCAGGCTTAGGACCTAAGAGAACCTGATATTTAAGTTTGAGACCAAAAGCTGAAATAATGTTCCATCAAATATCTGGGCAGCCCATGGCCCAGTCAAATTGACACATAAAATTAGCCATCACAAGCCCATGTCTTGTTGACTTAGCATCCATAACATCTCATTAAATCATATTTAATCTCTAAATAAAATCAACAACAAGATTGTAATTCTGCTCAACATAATATAACTTCTCTAAGTACAACCAAAGCATACTAACTTCTCCCCCAAAAGGAAGTAAATTTCTTAATTATTGTTTACTCTTCCCCTGGGTATTTCATAATTTAAATACTATTATGTAAAATTAACAATACTCAAACAATATAAAATATATACATCTCATGTTACATGATGAGAGAATTAAAAAAGGAAAACAAAGATATTTGCTTAATATATAAAACACATACAGAAAACACATCCAAATAAAAATAAGCAGGAAATACTCATGACAAATATAGTCCTACTTTTTGTAACTGGCTAGGTGATTATAGCTGGTATTTATAACTACCTTCTTCTTGTGCATATTCTGTATTCCCTTTGCCTTGAGCAAGCATCTCAGCTGATCACGATTCTTTAACTACTAGGATAACTCACACCTTCATTACTAAAGAGTCTGGACCATTAGTATTCTTGCCTGGGTTGGACTTTTATAGTTTTTTTTATTGGCCTTAATCACAGGACATGGTAATACTGACAGATGCCATAAGGCATCTCCTATATTCCAGCCATACTCTATCTTACCTCTACTTTGTAGTAATAGACCAAGTTCTTTTTAGTAGTCAGCGTCAATCACCCCACCAGCATAGTAACTCCCTTCTTCGCTCATTCAGAGGCATAAGGAGCCCAAAGGAGCCGGGCATCAGTCTTAACTTCTAGTTCAATGAAATCATTATTGTCTCGGGTAGTGATCTTGGAATCAAGATCTCTAGAGTTTAAGGTCATGGAAACAGGAAGAAAAGATTTTGCTAATGAGTGGTGCTACTTTCATTTCTATCCTTTGATTTCAGGAACCAAGAATCCTTACTATGGAGGAAACATCCCAATAAAGTTGATGCTCACTCAGAGCATATACGGTCTTCTGGTGAAACCTTCTTCCAGACTTGTAAGATCTGGCACTGTAACCATGAATTCAAAAGGCCATTCCACCATTCTGTCAAGCCAGCTGCTTCAGGATGGTGGAGAACATGAGAAGACCAGTGAATTCCATGAGCATGGGCCCATCACCACACTTTAGTTGCTTTGAAGTGAGTTCCTAGAGGAGCAATAATACTGTGTGGAATATCCTGATGATGGAGAAAGCATTCTGTAAGGCCATGGATGGTAGTTTGGGCACAAGCATTGCATGTAGGGAAGGCAAATCTGTAGCTAGATTTGTTAGTGTCTATTTCAATTAAAAACAAAATGTTGTTCATTCCACAATGGAAGTATCCCAATGTAATCAACCTCCCACCTGGTATCTGACTGATTATCTTGGGGAATGGTGTCCTATCATTCACTCCAGTATTGGCCTCTGTTACTGGCAAATTAAGCACTCAGCAGTGGCCATTGGCGGGTTGGCTTTGGTGAATGGAAGTCCATGTTGCTAAGCCCATGCATAACCTCCATCCCTGTCACTATGACCACCTTATTCATGAGCCCACTGGGCAATGACAAGGTGGGTGGGGAAAGAAAATGACTGGCACCCACAGAGCAGGTCATCTTATCCACTTGATTATTGAAATCTCTCTGCTGAGTCACCCTTTACTAAGCATTCACATGGGATGTAAAGATCTTCATTTTTTTTTTTTTTACCAATTTAGAAATGTTTATATACAGAGCTCTTCCCCAGATTTTCTTGTCACCAATTTTCCAATTATGTTCCTTCTAAGCCCCAGACCATCTTGCCAAACCATTGGCCATAGCTAAGCAAAATGCATGTCTTTTTCTAATAAAACTGATCTGGCTGTCTTAAGCAAGACCTGGTCACATTTTTTAAACAAATGAGAAAGCCTTGGAATATGAAAAAAGAGGAGACAGTAGCCAAACACAGCCAGGTAGGTGGGCAGTAGTCTTTTTTTCATATTTAAGTTTCTTTTCAATGTCAAAAAAAAAGCCCAAGAAAAAAACCAAATGTCATAAACAGTGATATATTCTGAGTGCTAACTAAAGGCCAAGCAAATTAAACACATGCATATAAAGTTATCAGAGTCCTAATTACTTCCAACAACTAAGTATGTGTAGTAATGTTGAGAACTATGCCAAGGTATGCAGATAAATCAGTGGATCGTGGATTTAAAACATTTGAACTTCTTCTTACCTTACCTCCCAGAGTCGTGACACATATTTTTTTGGCACATACCTCTCTAACTCCTATACATCATTTGGTCCTCAGCTTAAACATCACCTCCCCAAGAAACCTCTCTTAATCCTTAAACTGGGTTATATTTCCCATTATATGTTTCTAAGACATCTTTAACTTATCCTTGGTAACAATTTCATATTCACAGTATTAGTCTAGATTCTCCAGAGAAAGAGAACCAATAGGTAAGATGAATGGATGGATGGATGGATGCATGCATGCATAGATATATTCATTACAAGAAGTTGGTTAATGTGATTATGGAGGCTGAGAAGTCCCCAGATTTGTAGCTGGACAGCTGAAGATGCAGGAGAGCCCATGGTGTGTTTCCACTAAAAGTACAAGGCCTGAGACCTGAGAGCTGATGAGTAGCTCCTGTCTGAAGGTCAGCAGTCACAAGATTCAGGAAGAGTCAAGGTTTCAGTTTGAGTCTGAAGATAATAAATTACCAATATACCCTTTTGAAAGCACTAGGCATAAATAATTCACTCCTATCCACAAGGGGTCAGCCTTACTGTCCTATTTGGGCCTTCAACTGATTAAATGAGGCCCACTCACATTATAGAGGACAACTCAGTCTACAGAATCAAATGTTAGTCTCATCCAAAATCATCCTTCCAGAGACATTCAGAATAACCTTTTACCAAATATCTGATCCCCTGGTAGTTGCCCAGTCAAGATGATACATAAAATTAACCATTATACCCATTTATTATTTTTTAATAATTATACCACCAAAGTTGTGTCTGGTTTTCTCCCCTACATTTTCCTAGTGCTTAAAAATAATAGGCCCTGGTTAATAATTTTTATAGAATGATGGACTAAACACCTATTCAAAAGTGCCAGTTCCATCTTTATATGAATAAAAGTCTTTTTTATGACTATGATGACATAAGAGTACATATGTCTTTTGCCTGAATCTCCCTTTACGATCTACCAAGGCATTCTATTTACCAAGGCAAAGAATTACTGGAGTCATGTATATTTTTCAAATAATGCTTTAGTAATTTCCATTATAAATTCAATTGAGATGGCATGTTTTTTCTTTATAATGTAATTCATATATTGTATATTTAAAACTTTATTTTACATATACATTTAAAACATTCTTTAATTGGCCCCACATTCCCCTCCTAATATATTCTTAGTATCCATCCTCTACTTCACAGGAAAATTTTTCAAAAAGTTGTCAATAATAAATAAGGCTGCTGCCATTGTTTTATCACCCACCTCCGCACACTCTGGTGTCACCTCATCTTAGCTTTTGTTTTTCCTGCTTTACCCATGGCCCTCCCACATCACTAAATCCAATGATTGATTCTGAAGGGTCCTCAAACTTGAGGTCTCCTTGCATTGACACCATTGGCCTCTTGAAACTTTTGGAAGCACTCTTCCTCCCATCTCTCCCTCCCCTCTGCCTCTCCTCTCCTGTATGATCTTCTTCTTTCTAATTCCAACTGTGGAAGGTTTTCCCAGCTTTCTGCTATATCTTCCTCTCAAACTACACTTCCTCAGCCAGTCTCAATCACCACCCACATGAAGGTGATTCCCAAATCTGTGTTTCCACCCACATCTTTCCTCTGTGTTCCACACCATGTACCCATGACACTGCATTTGCATGTCTCGAAGGCCACCTCCGTCTCAACCTCTTTTCTAGTGTGGTCCTGATCAAGTGTTCTCAACCTCAGTAATGTCAACAGTATATTTTTATGTCCAAAACAGAATCCTAAGAGTCTTTGCTAATACTTCCCTCTCCATCACACCCTTGTGTCTACAATCACCCTGCTGATGCCACTTCTTACATATCTCTTAATTTCTTCTACTTCTTTCTCTTCCATGCCCCACTTCCTCTTCGCTAAACTTCAAGCTCACATTACTTCTGGCCTGCAAGAAACTTGCATGACTATGACAATGATTAACTTTTTCCCCCCGAGTTCTCTTCTAGTCACTCCAATCTGTTACCCACATTGCAATTGGAGTGAGCTTTTCAAAATGAAGATCAATCATATATATCCTCTTCTTGAAAAACTTTGACGGAGTCTTTTGTATTTAGCCTAAACAGCAAAATCTTAATATGTCTGTAAGATCCTGCATCCTCATACCTTCCTCTGTCTTTCCAGGTGCATCTTTATTTATGCTCCTCTAGCTCCATTACCCACTTTCTGTTCCACTGCACTCAAGACACACTGGCCTGGTCTCACATGCTCGAACACTCATTTGCTTGAATGCGCCACACTTTTTCATATGACATGGCCTTTACCATTCAGTGTAGAATGTCCCCACCCAAACATAGTCTACCCCCAGCTAATAAATTGGCACAAGTCTCAGCAAAGTCTTTCCATTATATACCTTTCATGATGGAGCAAATGTAATTTTGTTTTGTCATTTTATCAATGTTTACATTCTGTCATGTTCCTTAGAATAACCATGATATCTCTTTTATTCATAGCTACTCCCAAGATCCTGCCTGACACATAGATTAATAAATGGTAAAGCTAATTGAACAAAAATTTATCAAGTGTTCCTTGTGTGCAGATACCATAGCAGTGATATAAAAATATGTTGGATGGCTCGGTGCCCATAGCTTAATGGTTAGGGCGCTGGGCACACACACCAGAGTTAGTGGGTTTGAACCCACTCCAGGCCTGATAAACAACAATGTCAACTACAACAACAACAATAAAATAGCTGGGTACTGTGGCGGGCACCTGTAGTCACAGCTACTTGGGAGGCTGAGGCAAGAGAATTGCTTAAGCCCAAGAGTTTAGGTGGCTGTGAGCTGTGACACTAGGGCACTCTACTAAGGGTGACATAGTAAGACTCTGTCACAAAAAATAAAAAAAAATTGTTGGAGATGACCCCTGCGCTCAGAGAGCTTACCTTTCAGTTTAGGAGGTAAACATAAATGAAAGTAAACACTATAGTAATAATTAATGTCAAATGCCATACTTTCGAAGTCACAACATAATTTTAAAATAATTTATAAATACAACAAAAAAGACACTTACAGCTGGGACACCCAAATAGTGATTTATAAGTGAAAATAGTTGGAAAGTGAACCTTGGAAAATGGGAAGGTATTGGAAAAGCAAAAGTAAAGAGGCTGAATTTTCTGGGGAGCAGAAGATAAAGAATAGCACTTAGGAGGCAGGGGAGCCTCAGGGTCAAGATCAAGGAAACATATTCACAACAACCTGAATTTCTAGGTTCCAAAGACCTGTGGAAATGAACAGACCACAGTCCCAGAATTTGATAAAGGGTGTACAGTGGTATGATAAGAATTTTAATAGTTGGAAATTCTACAGTAAAGCCTTATTATTATATTTCTGGAAGGTAATAGAAGTACCATGGCTGTATAACTGGAATGTGGGAAGAAATGGTGTGAAAATCCAATGGGTTGGTTAAAAAAAAATTTTTTTTCTTTAACTAGCTTGCAAAGTTAATAGACTTATTGGACAGTTTCCTAAATCTCAATAAGATTTTTGGAAGTATCCCCCTAGAAAGCAGGATATGTGTTCTTCCCTTTGGTAATCAGAGTTGTTCTATGTCTTCAAAATTCTGTTCATGCTTAAATGTACCCACAAAACTTCCTTTTAAAGGAATCCAATCCAAAAATGGTTTGCCAACAATCCTTGGAAATTGGTCGCTTATTCTGAAAGTTACGTTTTTTAAAAGAACAGAGTAGCAGTATTTGGCAGTATCAAATGCAAACTTATTACTTTATCTGTGAAATCTTCACTTTGCTACAGAAGAATTAAGAAATTCACGACCCCTTTCATGGAATTTTCTACATAAAAATACTCATGGAAATATCCATGTAACACTGATTTATAGCGTTTCTGTAGATGTCTATCAATAAAAAATATAAACTGGGTCACCCACCAGGTCTTCAAATCACAATGACATTTAGGCTGGAAATGATGAGGTATTCAAAAACAGACGTCTGTTTAGTTTGATTTCTTATCAAATTAATGCATTACATAGTTTTAAGAGTCAAATACTTCCACAAGGCTTGTTTTGAAAAAGGTCAGTGTCTCCTTCTCCTGCACCCCACTATCCTTGCTTCCTGCTTCCAGAAGCATCCCTTAGTGGCTTAATTTCAGATTTAGCATTAACTAGTGACTTCCTGTTCTGGAACATGAGGACTTCACTCTCCTTCCAGCCCTTCCCTTGCCTGCTCCCACCCCATTCTCACACAGTCTCCATCCCCCCTCTTCTTAACAGAGGCGCTCAAATGTTCAGATCCACATTCTGTTTACTTTAACCACGCAAAAGAATTCTCCTTCGAGTCATGTGATTCACTGTGCCTTCTTCAGTTCCACTTTCTTTCCTGTATAACTTTCTGTTCTTCTTAGAGTGAGTAATTGTCTTATATACAGCTTGCTTGATTTTCTTTAGAAGAATCACCAGTTTAAACCCTAGCACTCTGCAATCATGTCCTCTTTTTCAGTACATTATTAAAACAGACTAGGTATTCTGTCTATTTTCTCTTTTGGCAGTAAGCACTCATGGAGCCTTCTGGGTCACTTCCATTTAAATGCATAAAACAGCCGTCATCACAGGATCGCTCCTCCCATAATCATGGCGGGATTCTCTTTACTTATCTTTTCAGTTGAACCAACGTTCACTACACCCCTTGTCCTCCCCTTCCTTCTTATCCCTTCATGTCCTTGGAATAATATATCACTTTAGTAACTTTCTGAGAAATTATGCTTTAGAAGTAAACATTTTTATCAACTGCTTGTCTGAATGTATCCTATTTTGTATATATTCAGTATAGAATCCTTGTTTGGAAATTATTCCCCTCAACATTTTGCAAGCATTTATTTATTCCTTTAAGAATCCATTGATGTTGCTGAGAAGTCCAACGTCATTCTTATTTTTTTGGCCATTTTTATGAAATCTTGTTTCTTGAAAATTGTTAAGTATTCTTTTTTATTTTTCCTCTGGTGTGCCAAAGCTTCCCGATCATTGTCACAGTACAGACCTTATTTGGCTCCTCCTGCGCGGTACACGGCAGAACATCTCAGTCTAATGCTTTAGTTCTGGGAGACAATCTGTATTTTTTTTTCTTTGATGATGATTATCTCCCTTGCTTTTTCTGTTCTGTCTTTTTGAACTGATTGTTTAAGTTTTTTTTACCTTTCCTTTCTTAACATGCAGCCTCCTTTTCATTTTGCGCTTTTGGGGGGAGATTTCCTTGGCTTTATCTTCCAAACCATTTTTTTCCTATAATTTCCACTATCATGTTTTTAATTTACAAAGGGTACTTTTTGTTCTCTAAACATCATATTGGAACAGCACCGTGGCCTTTAGTTCCCAAAGTCAGTATCTTCTCACATATCGCTATTTCTATTTTTTTTAATCTTCCTTTCTTGTACAGTCTCAATTTCCTCCAGGGAATTTTTCCTCCATCTGTGTAATTCTGGCCCAGCAGAGGGTTTCCTTCAATGCCTGGTGATGACGGCTGCCTGCTCATAACGAAACCTGGGCACTCCTCAGCTCACTGGAAGTTTCAAGACTCTAGTAGCAATTCTCCATCACTGAGTTTATTACAGAATGATCTGGCTGGGCAATAAGAACAGAGAACCCCACTTTCATTGTCCTTTGCTCTTTTTCTCTTGGGATAGTCAGAGTCCCTGGAGAGGGTTCTTCCAGTCTTCCAAGTGGAAGGTAAGAGTCTGGCTGCCAGTGTTTTGGGAAACAAGTGGCAACATATTTGGAAAAACCTTAATTGTCCACATACAACATTTTAAAATTGCATATGAACTTTGCAGACACCCTGTATGATATCCCACTGTAATATCTTTATTTTCAATACAATATTTTCATTCCCAACTATATCTCTTGACCACCATCCCTCCACTATAATTTCTCCAGAGAAGAACTTTCTAGTCTTCTGCCAGCTACACACAGAATAGATCAGGGTGACCAAGTACTTCCTATGTGGGCTTTCAACCAATTAATCTCTTTTAACAGGAGCCTCAAACACCCTTCCAGAGGTACCTGGTGGGTGACAGACTGGGTAAGCTGTATAAAATAGATCCCTGGGTCCTACTCTCAGAGATTCTGATTCTATAGATCCTGCTAGAACCCAGACACCTAGATTTTTATTTTAAATGTCCTGAAGTATTTGAGGTACAGCCAGGTTTAGAAACTATTCCAGTAAAGCAGATCCACCTAGATAGAGCCGAAACACAGGGGTATTTTCTTAACAAATTAGCAAAATACCCCAAGAAATTTTTATCATAGCTTTCTATGTCAGGGGCTGAAAAAGATCATTTGAGTGAATTTTCTCCTTGATTTCACAATTCTGAACACATCCTATCACGCTGATGCCTGAGCAGCGGAGGGCGTACAGGGCTGACACTCAGGGCCTGTGGGAGTTACCATATTCCCCAGCGACTTTTGCAGCAGAGACACCACCATGTGTTCTCAACACACGGATGGAGGAGATGCCGGCTTTCGGCTGCCACTTAGAAATTAAATATAGCACACTCACTGCTGAAGCCACTCCTGGGAAAGGACATGTTGGTCTTTCAGGAAAAGTACCATCACCCAGAGAGCGCACATCAGCAATCTTTTACATAGTTTTACTATGGTAATAATTACATTTAACCCAGTTCACGAGGAAACACACAAGTAAAAAAAATCAAGACCACTTTCCTTGCCAAAGTAAGGAATTTTACCTGAATAAGAGAGGACAGAAGTCTGGATCATTATACTAACACTTTTTTTCTTATGAATTCAAGTTGTTTTTTTGTTGTTTTTTTTTTTATAAATTCTCATGAATTTAGCACAAGGTCCATATGGTATATTTACAGACGTTAAACTCTAAATGAATGCTTCAAGTAAAATCACAGAATTTTATTGCCAAAAAGAAGTAAGGATTATGCTATCTACCATAAAATCCTCACTTTATTGGCAAATAAATTGAGGCTTAGAAAACCTAAATGTTTTATCTATCGTCATAGATCTAGAAGGTGACAGCAGAACGAGATCTTCTAAAGTCTGGAGGAATTTCACTTCTACCTTGTCACTTTTCCTAAACCGTGTTCTCAAAAATCACAGGTGTCCCCTAAGTGTTTGATGATGGGAGAGAAATAGGAAGATTTGAGGAGACGTGTAATATACCTACATAGACAGGGAGGTTGCATTCCCACAAGGGATAAGGGTGCATCTCTCCTAACTGATTTTGTACAAGTCTAGTCATTTTCACAGAAGCCCATTGGCTACTTTGAGAAATGACCTCTGTCCTTTGTGGCTAAATTTTGTCTGCCTGTCTGTGAGAATTGTCCTTGTGGAGCAAATGGTGTGAAATCAGGTTAACTTGGTGCAGACTTTTTCTTATTACTATTTGCACGGTGATATCCAAAACTTCACCGGTGAATAGACAAGATATTGTATTAGAGTTCAAAAGACATTATCACCCTCTGCCCTGAACAGCTGTAGTGAGACTGAAGTTCTTTGGGGGAAATCCTTTTGTAGTTTCAATTTCTGTGCTGCTTTCTATGGCACATCTACAAGGGCTGCTACATTTGTGTCTAAGAGGAATGACATAGTTCCATTATGAAAGCAATTTGTGAATTCTTGACCTTGATCTTAAAGAATATTTCTCCACTTCTTTAACTGTGCTATTATTACTCCCATTTCTCCTATTTCTGTTTTTCTTTACTGTGCCTTGAGCGCCTCAGTTAAAAGGATTATCAGAAGTACAAAGTGTGGTATTATTAAAACAAGAATGAGACCTTATCTCTTTAGTTCATCAGTGAGACTTTGGTCCATTGACTAAGAGTGGTCTAAACTTTTTGAAGTACGCTACCTACATATTTCTGAGAACTTACAAAAAATTTTGAAGGTCATGTATAGAATGGTGGTTTCTCTTTTAAATGCTCAAATGCTAGTTTCTAGAATTACATGTTTAGTTCCCCTAGAGACATTATAAATGTAGTGTTCCCCCTTTTTGTCCAGAGATGGATAGGAAGAATTATGTCCAACAGTCTTCTCCCTTAACAGTAATTGACAAATGGGACTTTTTTGTATTTGGAAGCTATCAACAACTTTAGTTGCCATCAAAGCAGATTGTTAACAAAGGGAGTTGGAGAGACAGATCTGTATTTGCTTACTTTGCTGCTTCTCATATTTTATTGCCAAGAATAGGCCCCTCAGGGCCCTTGAACTGATAAAAATTATCTGAGAAGTGTCTATCTACGAAAGTCCCACAACTCTAAGGAAAATCCAGACATTGGCATCATTGGGAAGGTGCCGTAAGCCTTTCTTCGGGGTGCAATCTTTCAAATATAGAGTCTGACTCTAACTCTTTGTACTTACACTCCACACCCAGATACCACTAAGATTCCAATCTCCCAGGCAAGAAGCCTTAACAGTAAGTTATTCTTCTCTCTCCTCCATCACCAGCAGGCCTTGATCTCTGAGCATTGCCTTATTTCCATCAATATTTCTCTCTTCTTCACTTTTCTCCTCTATGTCTCCGAGCCCTTGTGCAGTTTATAATCTTATGCTTGGGTTACTGCCTATTCCACTATCTGATCTTTCCTTTTAAACTTAAGTTTATTTTGTCTTCCAACCTAGGGTTGTAAATTCCTCAAGGGCAGTCACAGCCCTATGCTTCTGTTGTACATACAAACACAGAATTTCACTGGAGCTCAAAAATACCTATTGAATTTGATTCATTAAAGGCCAGAGACAGTGCAAAGTTCAAAGGAAGCGCTGCAGGAGATACCCTTACTCTTTGCACGTGGGGACAGAAATTCTAGATTTCACATTCCATGAGCGCAGCAACACTGATCTCTGGCATGAGATGAACAAGACTCAGACCATGAAGGTAGCGTTAGAGCGGGTCAGGTCCTGTAGGTTAAGGCAATAGAAGGAGAACAAATGATTTGCCATAATCACGTTATGTTTTTCTCTGTAGTAGCTCAAGGCTACTTTAACCTTGTTGAAAATGCATTTTATCTTCTTATCCACATTTCATTAGAAGTGAGCTTTCACATAAAAAAAAAAAAAAAAAGAGCTAGAAATTACAGTTGAAATACTGACCTTGATTCTTTTTCCTGGGGGACCAGAGAGCAGATTCTCATGAACTCTCAGAAGCTCCTGTGGGCAGGACTGTCTCGCAGTAGCCAGAATAGTCAGGACCAGAGAAGAATGTCTCACCCCTGTGCTTTCTGCCTGATGTAGGAAGTGGGATCAGGTGACCCCAGCAGAGGTTAGAGCTGCAGAACATAATAGAAGGCACGTGTAAGCACTCAGATAACATTTCAAATGAAATTTAACATCATGCTCCAACAAAAGCCGGAGGCAGCAGACCTGGACCTTGTGCCCAGCTCTCTCACCAGAGTGATTTGTGAGCCCACATCACCTCTCCCCTGGGATCCTCCTTGGCTTCTCGGCTACACACCAGACAGCACTGGTGACATTTACCTGAGAGGGATGTTGTGCTGTACAATGGAAGACAGATTTTCACTATGTAATGAACTCTTTATTGACAGATCCATAAGCAGACAAAACAGTCTGCTGTAGAAATACTTAAAGAACAGCCAGGCACCATGGCAGGCACCTGGAGTCCCAGCGAGTCAGGACCCTGAGGTAGGAGGATCTCTTAAGCCCAGGAGTTTGGGGATGTTGTGAGCTTGGCTGAGGCCATGGCACTCTAGCCAGGGCAACAGAGACTTTTTCTAAAAAAAAAAAAGAAAGAAAGAAAAAGAAAAGGGAATATTGAAAGAAATCACATTCCCCAAAATGTGGAAGGAAGAATGTTCCCAGGTAGGCTGTGGCCCATGGAAGTACGCAGTGGTCCAAAGACTTCCAGCTCAGCACGGAAACAAGTTTTATATCCAACCAATCAGAACCAGCTTAGATATTCATTGCCTTTATCTTTGTCACCCACAAACAACACCCGTGGCTCTGCCATGCCACAGGCCTCCGTGACTATAGTATTTATTGAAAATGAATTTGTAGAACTTGATGAGAACAAAACCAATAAATAGAACAACAGAAGGGTGAGGCCAAGAGACAAATGAAAATGGAAGCCTATGCATCTACTACGAGAATATGCCAGGAGTCCAGAAACTAGAAATGCCCACAGTGTGGATGAATTGCAGGTAACAAGCGGTGCCCAGATACTAAGGCTATTGGCCAACAGGGAGCCTTCACACCTAGGGTTTTTATTAGACAAAGGAAGATAGGATTTTATGCTCCTCTGCCTCCTACCCAAAGACCGTATGTGGTAGAGGAAGTCATTTGAAAGAAAGGCTTACGTTTCAAAGCTTTCTGCTTGCTTTTTATGTTGATAAGGTTGGAGACTCAGGGTAGGTGCTTTTTTTGTACTTTTATTTTACTTCCTTCCTTTATTTATTTATTTATTTTAGGAAATAACTTGAAAATCCTCTTTGGTTGTGAAAGATGAAATTGACAGGGTCTGAAAGTTTTATTATTTCTCTGCATAACAAGAGATGTCTTTTGAGTTTTTCTTCTGACAGCTCCGGAAGGAAGAAGTTGAAATGCCCTCCCAGAGAAGCAGAGGAAATGGTAACTTTACAGGGGGAAGGAGGGAATAAATTCCAGAAAACAGAGGCGGTAAAGTGGAGGAACGGTATAATAAAGAGCATATTTGTTTTACACGCTCAACACCCCATCTCTCTTTTGTCTGCTGATCTCTCTTTTAAGGCACGTGATGGTACAGGAGTCCAGAAGACGAATCCCTCTTGTCTCACCCCCTGTTGCACTCTCACACACGGGCACACCCCACCACATGAACACACACCCCAGGGACAAGCACGTGGCCACACCACCACTTGTTGTGCGTGTACCACTGCCCTAAATTCCTGGTCACTTGAGGTCCCTCCGGGTAGCTCCCTCCCCAGATTTTTTGGTTAATGGCTGCCGGTTTTTCTCAAACCAGATTCCAACCTAGGTCACCCATGATACTATTGGCCCACTTGTAGTTAGTAATTGATGTGAAGACTGATATCTACCACCAGACAACATTTTGCTCCCCACATTTTTCTTCGATAGTTTCAGCATCCACGGATGGTCCTTGTTCTACGCAATTTAAATGATAGCTCTCTGGTTTTGCTTTTTAATTTAACGTTTACTTTTATTTTAGTTCCATCTCAAAGGCTGGATACGATAGGGATGTCTAACAAAGCATGCTGATATTTCTTTAGAAAACCAGCTCTATCATACTTTATAAGAGTCATAAGAAGGTCTTCTCATGGAGGTGTTTTTTGTTTTTTAACTTGGATTTCACCTATTAAAAAAAAAATCTTGACATTTGGTTAGAAAATATATTATTTTCCTTGGGACACTAGAACATTGAATTTCAGCTTTATTTGCCAATAGAAGAATCAGGATAGCATGCCTCAATTTCCCTTTCAAGATCTTGAGACTCACGACTATTTCTGCCTGAAGCCCTCAGGGAAGTCTGAGGCAGCTCTGAGCACAGAGGGAATGTGATAAGGGACTTGGGTCCAACATCTTTCAGCACAGGCATGTCAATCAAAAGCAAAACAAAGGAAAAGTACTTAATAATTTTAGTATTTAGTCTAAAAAAATCTTAGACAAAGAACATTATGTCTAACTTATCTCATAATTAGACCATCAACTCTGAAAGCTCCAATCCATGAGTGATTGTGCCCAAAGACTTAATCAATAAAATGGTTTTAAACAAAATCGTGTTTCCTCCCTGCATCATGATTTTAAACAAAATCGTGTTTCCTCCCTTCTTCCTTGTGAAATAGAAGCAAGGCTCTATTTTGTCATTTTTAGCACCAATGGAAAAGGTACAATTTTCATAAAGGACACAATTCTTAATATGGCACATTGTGTGAAGTCTGTGAAAGTGTTCATTACCACATGAATCACACATCCATTCATCCAGTAGGTCTCTAAAGCCACTCTCTCCCTAAATGAATCTTCTAGAGATGCCAGTTTCCACATTTCACCCCATTTTGGGAAAACACCCAGTAGGTTGTCAGTGCTGATGGCAGTCAAACTCACACTTGATATTGTGGAATCTTAGTCTTTCGTACTTCATTGCTGATTTCCAAGAACATATCCTGATTCTCATTTGGACGGACAATTTTCCCACACAGGTGGACTTAGAAGCTAATCAACTTTAAATTTCACATCTTCTTGTTTGCACAAGCTTCCTGAAGAGTCTTCTCCTAATTTTGTTTTTATAATTTTATTTTTCTTTACCTAAAGAGATGTCCACAGAAAGCTCAAACTTCCCCTTGCCATATGTCCAATACATTAATTCCATTCCTTTGTTCAAAATACTACCCCAGGTTTTTTAGTTGCCCCTTTCCTTCTTTTCATTCCAAATGTTCAAACAGCTTCCTTTTTTGTTTACTTGTTTTGTTTTGCTTGTTTCTGAGACAGAGTCTTGCTATGTTGCCAGATTAGAGTGCAGTGGCATCATCATAGCTCACTGCAACCTCAAAGCCCTGGGTCCAAGCAATCCTGCTGCCTCAGCCTCCTGAGTAGCTGGGACTACAGGTGCACACCATAATGGAGGCTAATTTTAAAATGTCTGTAGATACAGGGTCTCCCTGTGTTGCTCAGGCTGACATCAAACTCTGGGCCTTAAGCAATCCTTTAGTCTCAGTCTCCCAAAGTGCTGAGATTAGAGGTGTGAGCCACTGCACCTGTCCTTATCCACTCTAGTGTCCTTTGTGAAATATCTCACAGCTACTGGGACTTTTTGAAACTTTTACATGCCCCTATTTTAAAAATATTTCTCCTTTTTCCTTGTGTCAAAAACGTTATATTGTTGTGTGTGTGTGTGTGTCCCTGTAATCTCTCTGAAATATTAACACAACAGGAATATGAGAATACGCATACACATGTATGTATATACCCAGATTAATATATCTTACAATTCTCCATTCTGGGAAAGTTTGACTATGCCTGCTCTTTTATTTGTTCTATATGTATTTTTTTCTCTCTAGATCAGTGTTTCTCAACCTTCCTAATGCCTCCTAATGCTGCAACCCTTTAATACAGTTCCTCATGTTGTGGTGACCCCCAACCATGAAATTATTTTCATTGCTACTTCATAACTCTAATTTTGCTACTGTTATGAATTGTAATGTACATATCTGATACTCAGGATGTATTTTCATTAGGGATCATGACCCACAGGTGGAGAATCACTGCTCTAGGTAAACATGTCTAGATATTTTAACCCAGGTAGTTAATAACCATGTGAGTACTTAAAAAAAATACCTTCCATTTGGAATGAGAATTCTGAAAGTTGGTACTTAACCCACATGGTATTTGATACCCCTTGAACTTTCATTTATTCCCAAAATATTTGGGGAGTGTCAGCTGAGGGCTAGACACTGTCCTAGGCATGCTTGAATAGCAGCTGCTCATAACGATCACACAAGTCTGTACTCACACTGAGTGCTGTGAGCGAGGAATCACACATCTCTACTGAGGGGGCACCAGGCGTGCCTAGTGGTAAGGTAGGGAGAGATGGGGCAGCATTGTGAGACTACACAGAGAACACCATGTGGTCTGTGTTGTCTCCAGGCTTTAACATTTGAATCCCACCCGAGTAGTATTTCCCTTCTGAAATAGTTTAGAGACATCTCTCTCCCCCACTGTGTCACCTCTACAAAGAAGACTGCTGCAGAGAAAAGGCAGGGGCAGAGCTTCAGATCAGAGGGAAGAAGAGCAGAGTCATTGTAATGCAGTGATTTTCTACGGGTGTGCCGAGGCCCACCGGTGCGCCGTGGAGAGAACCTTAGATGTATCATGAAAATTTTTAAAGATCATTAGTTCAATTATTTTCAGAAGAAGTTCAAAGTGCAGTAAGTATGTGTGTGTGTGTGGATATGTTTTACTCTTCTTTTAGACAACACAATTTAAGTGTGCTGTGGAAGTTTAGCTACAGGTTCAAGTGCACCATGGGCTAAATAAGGTTCACAAACGCTGCTGTTAACAAGTGCAATGAGGAAAACAGAATTATAGCGACTGATTTTGGAATTGTGATTGGTTGGCTTGATTTTTGTTTTTGCAGAACAGCCATTTGAAATTTGGTAGTATTTGGTTTCCAATCACAAAGACACAGATTCACCTTCACAGCAAACCTTTTTTTGTTTCAGAGAAAACGTCTGGGTCTAGTAACTCCCACAGAGGCATGGTTCTTGGAGGAAACTACAGTGGCACTAAAATCAAAGCACAGATGCCGTAGACTTAAGTGTCCTGCTTAATAAAAATTTTTGGACAGCTTTACACCATTGTCAGCAAGGAGAATATACCTTCCACTCAGGGACTCAACAAACTATGTGGTGAAATTCAGGGATACGCCATATCCCAACTTCCCAAGGCCTTTTCCTCTCATCACTTCAATGAAAGGTGCCCCATATGTAGCTTTCGGCATCATTTCCATTTTATAATTTCAAGTGAGGAAATACTTGCAGGAAAGGTACACATCCTTGTCTAGTCTGAACCTGCGCTTTAATTGTACAGAGACGGTGCTAGGACTGAGTAGTGGGCATTCGGAAAAGGCAATTCCTCCATCCACAAGCATTTACTCCCCCACATTTTTAGGCTTAAAGCACACAAAGACATTGCCTATCAAAAAGTGAAACCAAACTGATTTAAAAATCTTGCTAAATTTACAATTCTTTTAATTGTCTCCCAAGGGCTACAACACACTTCTCCATGATTTGTACTAAACTAGACAACATTTTTGTTTTCATGATCCTTTTTATCAACCAAGATAGTTTGGAACCTGGGCTCAGAAACATGGACCCACTTGAATGATCTCATAGATGGGTGTTAGGCTAGGCCACAACTTGCAAAACACTGCCAGCAACTAGGCCCATATCTAGACTTTGTTTGGGGGCCTTTAAATCTCAAGAATAACTTCTTCAGTCGTCCAGGTACTATGCCTTGTACTTCTGTTGACTCTAAGCATTTAGACCATTGTGTTAAACAGGGCAAACTAGCCCAAATTATGCTTCAGATATTAGAAACATAAACATGAGCCTTCAACTCACTCTTTGAGTAAATCTTTGTAGAGACTGCAGAGGAACTGAGAAAAGACAACAACAAAATGATGAGATATGGTCTATAGTGCTTTAATGTACACACATTTCAGAACAAAAATGACTAACATAGACGGCATGACCCCAAGACAGATAATGCAGAACATGTACCCATTTCTGAGGGACACAAGAGGAGGGGCTCAGTGAAATAATGCATATCCCCACCCTGTGGGACAAAGGCCCCATGTTCTAATTTGACTGTTAAAGGAAGATCTTTCTGTTTATGAGTAAAAGGTTAATGATAGATGATAGCATGTCAATTATCCAGCAATTGCCCTAGTCTTCTTCTTGGTTAATAAAAAGGATCATGAAAACAAAAATGCCGTCCGGTTTAGCACAAATCATGGAGAAGTATGTTATAGTCCCGGAAGACAGTTGAAAGAACTGTAAGTTTAGCAAGATTTTTAAATAATTTTGATTTTACTTTTTGATAGGCAATGTACCTGCAATGTCTTAAGACTTAAAAAGGGGGGGAGATTACACATTCAGTAAGTTTTCTCTCATTCTTTTCTATACCCCCACACTCCTCAGGAGGAACCAATATCATGATTTCTTATATGCCTCCAAATATTCTCTGTGTAAGAAAAAATTACTCACAGACATTCACACATCTGTATTTCCTCAGTGCACAAATAGTAGCATCCTACACACACTTTTGAATTGTTCTTATTGTTTATATATTCTAGAGATCATCCAAACTATATATAAAGCATTGTCTCATTCATGTCCATAATTAGATACTATTGTATTTCATAACTTAGCCAACCATCCTCTTATAGCTTGTCATTGATTTGTTTCTAACAATTTGCAATCATGCATAATGCAACCATGAATAAGCGTGTACAGACGTCACTTTTCACATGAGCAGGACTCTCTAAAATGAAATTCCGGAAATTTCAGGCAAGCAGCACTCTATAAAATGAATTTCTAGACATGAAAATTGGGGAGCAAATATGCAATAATTTTAGAATCAATTTTTAAGATATAGCATCATTCTTAACAGGAATATCATCTTACTGGGAGCTACAAAAAATAGCTATGGTTTGTTACATAATTAAAAAGTATAAATGTAAGTGGGTAAAAATAATTAACAAAGAAGTCCCTACCTTCTCACAGACCCTGCTCTTAAACAGGGGACTGTCTCTCCTGGCTCAGTTTTTACCTCTTTTCTACCCTTCCTAAAAACGTAAATTAATGCAGGCAAGGGAAGGGAAGACCTCTGCTGAGAAGATGTGGATGAAAGCAGCTGGAAAGTCCCAGGGAAAGGACACAAGAGGGTTGCTGTGCAGTGGATGTAAATTTTATCTCGTTTAAGAAGACCTGAAACCAGGAAACTCCTGGAATAGAACCTTAAGACAAAAACCCTTTGACACTGGCTTTGGCAAGGATAAATTATTTTTCAGTTATTGCACCAAAACCACAGGTTACCAAAGCAAAAACAAATAAACAGGACCACACCAAAGTAAAAGTCTTCTGCACAGTAAAGGAAACTATCGACAAAATGAAAAGTCAACCCATGGACTGGGAAAAATATTTGCAAATAATGTATCTGATAATGGGTTAATATCCACAATTTATAGAGAATTCTTACAATGTTAATAGCAGACAAACAACTCATTAAAAAAATGAGCAACGCATCAGAGCAGACAATTCCCTAAAAGACACAGAAATGGCCAACAGGTATGTGAAAAGGGGCTCAATATTACTAATTATCAGGGAAATGCAATTAAAACCACTATCAGATATCACCTCATACCCACTAGGGTGGCAATTATCAAAAAGATAGGAGGTGACAAATATTGATGAGGGTATAGAGGAAAGAGAATAGAAATCATGGTACACTGTTGGTGAGAGTATAAACTTACAATCTTTATTGAAAATAATATGAAACTTCCTAAAGGAATTATAAATAAGAATATCATATGACCCAGCAATTCTTCTGGGAATTTACCCAAAGAAGATGAAATCACCATTGAGACGATATTTATATACCCACAATTGTCACCGCACTTTTCATAACAGCCAAGATATGGAAACAACCTAAGTGTGTGTGGACATTTGAATGGATAAACTGTAGTGTATGCGCACAATGCAATGTTATTTAATCTTAAGAAAGGACATCCTGCCATTTGCCATAACACAGGTGTACCTGGGCCTCATTATCCTAAGTGAAGTAACCAGACACAGAAAGAAAACTATTTTAGGATCTGACTTATATGTGAAATCTTAGGGAGGAAAAAAAAAAGGTCAATATACAAAGATATACAAAGATACACAAAGAGAATGAAATAATGGTTGCAATGGGCAGGTAGGGGATGGGGAAATGTAGATCAAAGGACACACAGTAGCAGACATGTAGATAAACAGGAGAAATTATGAGTCTAGAGGTCTAATGAGCAAGATGAGGACAATAATAACATTTTCATATTGCATTAGGGATTTTGGTAAATAAGTAGATTTTCGTTGTTCTTATTGCACAAAAAAGTTATCTATGTGAGATGGTAAGTTTTATAGATGTTTTTAAATTACTTACTTTTTATACAACAGATCTCTACAATACTGGGCCAACTGGATCTGCTCTTAAGCAAGGCAGTAGTTAGTCAATCCAGATCCACAGTGGATCTTAAAATCAGAAAAATCATGGAAAGAATAGTCAAGTCAGAATTGCAAATTTTAAGAAAAAAATTCCCTGAACATAGTGAAAGTTACCAGCAATGGGGGTGGGGTGGTGGGGGAAATCCATTCATTTCTAGCTCCATTTAATTTTAAAGGAAATCTGAGACCCATTTTTTAGAAAATGGCAAATTAGAAATAAAAGTGCTAACTAGAAATAAAGTTTTCCTACTTTTTTTTTTTAATGAAGGTTCTTTTGAGAGGAATAGAAGGGGTTCATATTATGCTAATGCTGCCTTATTCAAATTGGGTTTCCCACAGACATGGTAGGCTTCAGGTCAAACCCTCCCTCTGACTATCCCTATGTCAGTGTAATCAGTTAATTTCCTGTTAACTGATTTCCTAATATGCAAACCAGGAATAATAACAATTTACCCAATGGGATCTCATCATGAGGATTAAGGTGGTTAATTTATAGAAAGTTTTCAAATAAGACTCGCACTTCGTCTGTGATAGAATAATTTGTAGTATGTCAATGATCTCAACAAGAAAAACTAGAACCACAAAAGTGGATTTAAAAAAATGACAAACTTTCTCAAGGTGAGGGTCCAAAAATAGAATTTATGGAGATTATAGGAAAAATAATCTTACTGTTTTTTTTAAATAATCTTAAACTGCAAATTTGCAATTTTTTGACTATAAATATAAACCCCAAATGACTGTTAGCATAATGTTATATTATATTTATCGTGAGTATCTGAAAATATATTTATGCTTATTCTGTGTGGTGATTAATTTTACATATTAAATTAGTTGAGCCACGGGGTCCAGATATATGGATCGACATTACAATGGATGTTATTAGAGGCTATTTTGTTGATGAGATTAGCATTTAACTCAGTGGATTGCAAGTCATCGAGATTTACTTTCATAATATGGATAGGACTCAATTCAATGCCCCAAAAGCTTTCTCTCCCTCTTTCTGTGTCTCTCTCTCTGTACACATTCTATTGATTATGTTCCTCTGGAGATCCCCGTGTAATATATCCTACTTCAAAATTATGACAGTTGTAAACCCTGCTGCTAGATTTTTACTGATTTTAAGAAGCATGTGTATCATAACTCTCACTTTCAAAATATCCATATACTCTGATACAATATTTCAATATGATTAGCAATTTTTATAATCATTCTATGTATTTATTATTCTGAGAAGCATCCATGGAATTTATCAGATCAACAAAGGTCTCCAGGTCAAAACAATGGTGAAAATAACCCCTGGTTTAAGAGCACCATAGAACATGAGAGGTCCAGATCCCCCAAAGAAACAAGGAACAGAGTTGTGAAACTAACGAGCCAAATTAATTTTCTCCCTGGTAGATCTGTCAGGAAAGAATACAGGAAACCAAGGATAAACCACCAGAAAAAAATGAGCAAGTCTTTTAACTCTCTCACGATTACAATAGAAAAACAAAACTTCCTGTTCAAGAGAAAGGGCTCCCTCTGGAAACACCCGAGAGCCACTTCTTAGGAAAGGCTGTGAAGCAGATGTAGATTCAGAACTAACCCGGTTCCCTATCAGCTCAGACTCCGATTGGGTTGTGTGATCAGCCCTTATTCTGGCTACCTCCCAGAGAATCGAGTGAATAGTCTCTAGACAGATATTAATGGACAGATAGCTTTTCATATAAGATGTCTGCCACACTGGTTAAAAATGAGCCAGCTCCCATGTGCAAAAACCGTGGGCAGAAACAAATAATAGAAATGCACAGGTGATAGGAAATTTAAGATAATAGATGTAAGATTTAGAAAAACTAATATATTCAAGAACAGAGATGCTCACATAAAGCGTCTCTTCATAGAAATTCTAGGACTGCAAATACCACACCTTAAGCTGAGAACTCATTAGATGGGTTTTATAGCATACTGGACACGGAGGACAGGAGCGCTGAAAAAGCCAGACGGACACGCAGAGAAAACATGAAAAACAGAAAGAGTTTTAGAGATATACGAGAACTGGTGAAAATGTCTCATGTATAATTAGGACATTAGAAAGAAGGAGACAAAATGGGACAGAAGTCGTATTTATAAAAATAATGACTGGGTTTTATTCAAAATTAAAAGAAAATTAAAGAAAAACATCAATTCACAGAAAGGCTATAAATTCCAAGTAGGATAAGCACCGATAAAACCACAACTGAGGATATTATAGTAAAACCATTAAAAACCAAAGACAAAGAGAAATTATTTAAAATAACAAGAAAAACTCATTTTCCCCCCAGAAGCAATGATAAAAATGACAGCGAACTGTCCATCCAAATGATGGAAATAAGAAAACAATAGAAAAAATGCCTTTAAAGTCCTAAAAGAAAATAAGTCCAGTGCAAAATTTTATACTTAATGAAAATATCCTTCAAAGGCTAAGAGAAAATAAATATCTTCAGACAAGAAAGAAAAATACTGAGGGAATTTTCTTTTGCAAACCCACAGTAATTTTTCAAAGAGAAGGAAATGACCTTATAAGAAATCAGGGAAAGAAAGGAAAAAAAAAAAATGGGAATGTCAAATATCTGAAATATATATACTATATATCAAAAGACTATAGATTACATGCAATGATAATACTTTGCTTAGTTTAATTGTATTTAAAATTAAAAGCGTGACAGTAATAACACCACAAGAGTTAACAGACAAATGGAGTTAGAGTATCAGAAGGTTTTAACATTGTCTGGGAAAAACTATAACAATATTTACATTAGGTTCTACTAAGTTGAAGAGATATAATCTCAAGGTTAACAATCTAGGCAAAGATATATATATATTTTCAAATAAAATACCTGGCTAATTTTTACAATGGTAAGAAAAGTGATGAAAAGGAATACAGAGTAGATGAGACAAATAAAAGACAAAGAGACAATAAGTAGTCATAAATTCAATTATGTCAACAACTACGTTAGCACTAAAATTAAAAATAAAAGACATCACAAGATTAAATTAAAAACAAAGGCAAAAGCAAAGTTTTATACTCCTTACAAAGGCACAACTCAGAAAGCTTAAAAGTAAAATAGAAAAGAATTTATCATGCAAGCAAAAACAAATGCAATTTATCAAAATTACACTTTAAAGCAAAAAGAATCCTTAGCATTAAAATATTCATCTACCAGGAAAATATACTATGAAAAATTTGCACACACGTAATAACCTAAGTATGAAATACCTTTGTCATTTTTCAGGATAATAGTGAGAAATTTTAGCACGCTTTACTTGAGCACTGTTGAAAGAAAATAAATGAAAAAATTTAGGGAAGACTTAAAGAAACAAAAAGATGTATCATGTTCATGAATTGGAAGGCCAGGTATTTCAATGAAAAGTCAGTTTTCTGGAGTTGATCAATGGATGTATTGCAATTTCATAAAGCTCCTAATAGATTTGTTTTATAAATGCGATAAGCATGTGTGTTAGTGGTGGGGTGAAGGAAGTGTTGATAAACTGATTTTAAGATTTACATGGAAATAAAAGGAGCAAAAAAGAGCAAAGGCAAACTTAAAAAGAGGAAAACTGAAGACAGGTTTGAAGAACACACATACACTTCAGGTACCACGAAGTACTGTAAAACAGTATTAACGAAGAGATGGTGGTAAGAACAGACAAGTAGACGTATAGATAAGGAAATCCAGACAGAGGCATACAAAACTGTCGCTTGAGTTTTTGACAAGGGTAGTGCAGCTGAGACTTAATAATCTTTTCTATAAATGCTACTGGATCAGTCGGATCCGTGCATGAGAACAAATGACTTACCCACACTTCAGAACTCTACAAAAACAAAAAGGCCAGTTCCATACGGATGGTGAGTTAAAAATTAAAGGAAAAACAAGAAGACTTCTGAAAGAAAACACCATGAATTTCTTCTTCATCTCAAGGTAGGTAAGGACGTAAAAGTACAAACCTTAGAGAAGGAGAAAGGTGTTCCATTTGACTCTATTTTCATTAAGAATTTAATTGTGATGCTTGTGGTTTAAAGGAATAGGGCACCAGCCCCATATGCCAGAGGTGGCAGGTTCAAATCCAGCCCCGGGCCAAAAATCACAAAAAAAAGAAAAAGAATTTATTCTTTAATAAAACAACATCACAGGGAAAATGAAAAGTACCCACAAAGTATAAGAAAATATTTATAACATATATTTGACAAAGTACCATATGTATCATCCCAAAAATTTTTTAAAAATTAAATCAATATAAAAAACGCAAATATCTCAATTGACTGTGGAGCAGAAGTCTACAACTTCACCAAAGAGAATATTTATGTATCCAAGAAAAATACAAAAGAATACTCAAAGCAGTAATCATAAAAAATATGCTAACTAATATCACAATGAGATACAAACACCCATCAAAGAAGCTTAAATAACATAAGAAAGATAAGATCAAAGGTTGACAAAGCTGTGGAACAACTAAACTCTCCTACAGTGTGTATGTTGAAATGGGGAATATAAATTGGTAGAACCATTTTGGAAAATTGTTTGGTAGTATATCCTATGACTCAACCCCTCTCCTGGGTACAGACTTAACTGAAATATTTCACCAAAAATTAGGCATAAGAATGACTATACATTAATAGTTCTAACAGTAAAAGTCTAATAGATAAGCCATTTAGCAATAAGAATGCATCACGCATAATAAGAATGCTGAATTAAAGAAGCCAAACACAAAAGAATATATATCTATGTAGATTTCTAAAGGGGGCAGAATTAATATACTGTGTTTGAAATCAGGATAAAGGCTGCATTCGGGGATGGAGATAGCAACTGTGTGTCCGCGTTAGGGGAAGAGCATGATAAGGGTGGTTGTTAACAGGAGTGTATTTATTTTGTGAAAATTCTATCAGGCGGTACAATTATATTTCATCCGTTTATCTATATGGGTGCTCCACATCAAAGCTCAAACACTTACACACAAACCTTGAACAGTCCACATATTGTTAAGTATTTGAAGAATAGTAGCCATTATTGTTGGAGGGGATTATGTGAAGCACTAAATTCCTGCTCTCAAGATTGTAAGAATCAACCATGATGACTTGAGCCAGAGGAGGGTGCAAAAAACCATGAGAGGCAACGTGCACATTCCCAATAGAAAAAGGTGAAATCTGAGTGATGGGCTAGACACAGAAAACAGCACATTGTAACAGTGTCCGTTTCTTTTCAGGTGTCACAAATCATCACCAGAAGGATGTGATTAAACAAAAAATATTAATGTACTATGATTCCAAATTCTGCTCCTCTCTTTATATGCTAAAGAGACCCCTGGCCTTTGCACTCTGCATTTGCTGCTCTCTTCTAAAGAGGATTCTGCTCCCGCCAGATGGTCCTCTGGGTTTTTGTAATGCAAAGTCAACACAAGGAGAGGGAGACAGGATTTGGAAAACCGCAGATTAAGGAAGGAGGAGGAGAGGGTGGACATACCCAGATGGCATCCTGTGTAAGAGGAGTGAGAGATTAGAAAGAAAGTTGTCTTTTTAAAATTTCCCTTAAGAAAATTAACATTTAAAAAGAGACCGGGACTGAGTGAAAAAGACCATACAGAAAAAAATCGGCCAATGGCTGGTTCCAGGAAAATTCTCCCTGCCCAAAGTTAAATAAACATCGATGGTGCCTGAGTTCATAAAATTGCGACATAAGTGCTGAGTAAATGTGGTACAGTCATGAAAATAACAGCCAATACCAATATCGAATGTAACTTCTAATTAGAGAGAGACAGTGCTAGAGACCTCAGATTTGTCAATATAGTGTTGTCTTAACACAGAGCATAATTATAAACAATTGTTGAAGCAATTTCCTTGACATGATTCTTATCACTGGGGAGAATAATTTGAGCTTAAGGGTCAAAGCACAGTGCTTCAAAAACAATAGATCCCCTTGCCTGGCCAGCCTCTTATGGGTGGTGGAGTAGTATTCCTGGATCCACTCTGGTTCATTCTGGATCCACCTGAGGCTCCTAGTACAATAATTTCATTCTGGCTTCCTCTATCATGAAGTTCAGGTTTCCGATTCCTTGAGATGGGTGTTCAATCACTTGGCAAACAGCTATGTAGGCTCTGCCACGTCCCCTACCCACTCCATTCACCTCTGTAGTCACTTCTCCGGAGGCATGGAAAGATGCGGATGGCGGGATGGGGCAGAAATCTCCATCTTTTCTAAGACACACAACATTAATTATGCCATCCCTAAGTATGGCCAATCTCCCAGATACTGATATCCTTAGAACAAAATTAGACAGTTTTGATATTCAAAGGTGCCCAAATTTCAGAGAATGGATAACAGGCATAGCTTTTTCTCTTCTCCACAATAAAAAAGGGGGGCTGGACTGGACATTGTGCCTTCATACCTAGATTTCCGGAATGCTCTCCCAGATATTGAAATATATTTCACTCCATTGGAGGATCCAGTGTGAGATTTAAGTTTTTGCAACTCAACAAACACAGAGGTTAGGAATAGAATATTTATTTGAACAAATTACAGCCACGTCCCATATCTGGAAATGAAACTTCCCTTTTTCTTAGGGGAACATGAAGCAATCTTTTCCTCTATCAGGAGAAAAGAAAGTCTAGCATTTTGCAATAAACATTGAATTCCTAAAGAAAAAAAAAGAAGAAAGAAAATAATAAAACAAAATTTCTCTCTGCTCTCAGTCTTCTTTTGACATTGATTTACTGAGCAGAGGCTCCTGGGGGTAGGGGTACAGCACGCAAGTGGGTTAGTGTTAGTACTACTTTAACACTGACCTCGGAAGAAATGGTTTGCCCCAACTCGCAGCCACCTCCTGAGTTTAGAACACAGAGTACTTGGAGCCATTTGTTCTGTTTAGGGTAATGGCTTCAATTACAGGACAAAAACAATCTCATTCTAAACCCTATTTCAGTGGAATGAATGAATGAACTCCTTCCTTCCTACATCCAGAACAGTGATTCTCAATGGGGAAAATTTGATCCCACTGTGCATTTGGCATCACTAGAGATACTTTTGATTATCTCAACTTTGGGGTGCTACCGACATCTAGCAGGTAGAGGTCAGGGTTACTGCTAAGCATTCTACAATGAACAGGCCAGCTCCCCATAACCAATGTTATTATTGCTAATATTGAGAAACTCTGGGCTAGGCCATACTTCTGTGTTCTCTGTAAAATAAAATCTAGTTGCAAGACACACTGCGGGGTAAATTACCGTCCCATAAATTCCCTGTCTATTGTTAAAGGTGAGCATTTCTAAAATACAATGAGTATTTTACATCGTTCCAAAAAGGCTTCATGCTTCTTATTCCCACATATCTGTATGGCTGATTGCTCATACCATTATGTCTGTCTCTAAATTAACCTAGTGAGTATACCTAGGTTTCAGGTCAATAATCATTAATGACTAAAATTCCACTGATCTTTTCAATGAGATTGGCTTCCCCGGTTTTGACAGGTTACCATAATTTCAGGCTAATCTCACCAATCAGATGGAAATCTGAAAGGACAAAAATCCATTCACAGTAACTCTTTCACATTCCTCAGTGGTGTCATCAAACCACTCAGCTTATGGTTTCACCAGAAACGAAAGCAACAGAAAACTATGCAACTACCAGGCCAGGTGCTAAAGCAACCTAGGGGTCAAGTAAGAAAACTAACATAACACACGACAGTCTGCCATTGTGCCAGGGTGAATGACAGGGCTGTCATGTGCATAAAATCACAGATTTATCTGAATGCTAAGTTATGTGTCAGGGAATCATTTTACCATTCCTTTTTTTTTCCTTTTACCTTGTGTCATGTAAGATTCCTGGAAGCAACTAAAAAAACAGTCCTAATCCATTTGATTTTCTGCCTTCCCACGAGAAAAACTTTTGACAGATGATAAATAGCAACTACTGACAATCATCAATGTGAAGCTATCAAGCTTTTACATTAAATACAAAAACAGACTTGTAAAGTCACAAGGGATAGGACTTTTGACATGTAAGAGACAAATATATAATCCTCAGAACTACATCACTGTTGGGATCTGAGCAAGTGCAACAAAGCACGGCGGCCTTTAGAATCTCACAAAGTCAACCTGAAGCTAACTTTGATACCTGGATCCTAACACATGTTCCCACCCAACGTGCCATGCTCTCACCCGGAAGCTCGAGTTAAATTTGCAATCATCAGAGAATGTGCACACACAGAGGGGGTAGCCATTTTTTTCATACTATTTCCCTTAATTAACGTGCAAAAAGGAGATCAGAAAACAAATAAAATACCATAAAACCTAGATAATTAGAATAGAAGGGCAATTTGGAGGCAAAGGGTTTGGGGCATCAGATGCCCGTAATCTCATTAAATTTGCACCAGAGCTAAGCATGGATGAACCTCGAAAGAAAAACAGTAAGTCGTCTAGATGACTGATCAATCTGAGGAAGTCATCTACAAAGGTGACTTCCTTTCTAGCCCAAGTCGCCCCCCGGATTCCACTGTTGACAAGTAATCAGGCTGCTCACAGGTCATTCCTTCACTGTGGCTAATTCACGGCTGTTCACTGACATTTGCTTCAAGTTCTCTAACGAATTTAGCAACTCAAGGTACCCTTGGGAACCAATTTCCACCTCAAATTATACATATTTTTGTACTTTTGATTAAATGACTGATTTTAATGGGGGAAAGCTTATCTAATAAGGCTGGGGAATAGCAGTTACTTCAAATTTCATGCTATTCTGAAGAATCCTGATATCAAATTAACAAGGTTTTACAACACACTGTTTATTCACCCAGTTAGTAAGACACGGGCTTTTTGGCTTTTATCTGAGCTTGTTTTTCTCTATTTGGCCTAATTTCTCCACAGGAGGAAGAAGGTGAGGTAGAAAGGGTTAGAGAGACCATTTTCATTTCTCCACCTACTTCCTCCTCTTACATACAAACACACACAGAGAGACAGAGGGAGGTGGATTTGTGGTGCTGCGTGGGTCACAGAGCTCAGCGGAGTCTCAGTCCCTGCAAATCTTCCAATGGGACTACATGTTTAGAAAGGGCTTCCATGTTTTTGTTATTTTCCATAGCTGTGAGATAGTTCTACCTTCATTCTACATTTCTATGTTTTTAATTTTGTATTTTCAATAATCTGGTCATAGTTCCCCAAGTCAGCCATACACAAAGGGATGAATAAGACTGTAAAAACGCACGTCAGTGGAAGGAGCCCACCGGGAAGCTGACGGGGAGATGATGAGAACAGTGAGAGTGATTTCTTTAAGCCCTTTACCTGACTTTATTTAAATCCCAACAACAGCCCTTTGTGGGGACATAATACGGTCCCAAATTTACAGAAGTGAAGTAACTTATTTGAGGTTATACCTCTAGGAGATAGAAAAGCCAGGGTTTGAATTCTCTTTTACCTAACTTCTGTTTAAATGATTCCCCTCAATGACTCTCACGTTCAATGACCTTTACTTCTTCATCTTTTTCATTCTTTTAAACTTCTACACAGTACCTTTATTCAAAAAAGTGAAGAAATATAGATGTTCAAAGTATACAGGCTCACAATGAAATGAATGTTGTCTTAAGCGGTACTTAGGTTTTAAACTCTCATTGTACTTTATCTTTTTAATAAATAATATCTCGTGATCATTACATTAACAAGCTTCACGCTAATGAAAATACATGTGATAAATGAATGTTTTTCTTGCGAACCAACCATGAAAATTATTCTCTCAAACTTTGAACTCTGGGATGATTAAAACAATTCATTAGAATTTAAGTGGGTCTAACTCAGAAGTGAGATAAAGACATCAAGGAGCCCACACCGTCCTAGTTCAGGTGAATGGAAATGACTGAGGTTAATGTTACCTTGAAGTAGACTATGGGATCCTAAGAAAGTTAGATGCACTGAAAGTCTAAGTAAAACACACACTTTCAAAATAAAACACACTTATTTGTATTCATGTGTAAATGGAAAACCATATGACGACTTTCACATTAAACTGCTAGCTTTTAAGCAAAATGAGACATATGGTTTGGATCAATGTCAACCAGAATTGCTACGCAATATTGATTATAGATGCTTTGCCATTACACTTGAATAGATGCTGTGAGTAATAAGGCTGCATATGTTTTATTTGAGAATACGCAGAAACAGAGCAGGTGAATGTGTTCGTCCTGGAGTACGTTTTAAGAGCATTTACCAAGCACTTCACACAACAGATGAGGTTAATTCTCCTTCCTGTTGTTGATCAAGGAAGGGGTCTTCATGTGAAAGACATCAGCATTGTCCAAATACTTAGTGTTTTCTCCTCATCCAACCTTCACTGTTTATACTTGAGATGGGCCATCATGGTGAAGATACACTTTTTTTTTTTTAAGTCCTATCTTGTCATAACATCATTTTGTCAGCCTGATCTTTATAGATCAAATAATACAGAAGGCAGTGATATGATGAGACCTGGATGATTCTTTTAGGGATAAAGGTGTGGACAATCCTAAACCCCTTTAGCTGCCAGGAATATTTAATATGGCTCTTAATTTCTTTTTGCATAATTCTACAGATAAATAATTCTGCAGATAAATTTAATATTAGAAAACCATCATTCGGTGGTTGCACCTTATCAAGTAAATTTCCTTTTACTCCAGTTCCTCGGAATTAGGACAAAAGCCCTTCCATTTGCATTTCAATGCTGCCTTGGTAGGGAGAGGAAACTTCATTTCCCCATAAGTATATTAAAGACCTTTGCCATTTTAATTTTAGTTATTTAACAAAATGATATCTAAAAGTACAGGACACAAATAAAATTATAATGATTTATCATTCAGTATGGAGAGTTTGAAAGATAATACTCTTATCCAGACAAACCATCATAAAAGATAACCGATGTCCCAACATTAAAATAGGTCACTAAATTTTACACTCTTGCAACTTAGGAAAAGTGGACTTGAGAGACTCAATGGTCCCTAAATAGAGACCATAACACCTGTTGCAATCTCTTCTCTAAGAATATTCCCTGGTGGCTATGAGAGGAGGAAAAGAGGGCCAGTTCATTTGACTAGTTGTGAATACTTGTAAGAAGAAGGTCAAAGGTTGAGTCCTAAACAGACCAGTTAACTTCAAATGAAGAAGACATCTGTTTTTCAGTCACATATTGTGCTTTCAGTAATCCTGAACAGCTGTCTCAGAAACTTTTCAATCACAATAGGGATCAGTTGAGACTGCAGATAGTGCATTGGTTCAGTGCAAACAGATCACTACTACAAGGTAAAGGAGATTAAAAGTCAACATTCCAATTATGATCTGTTAGCAATTTTAATGCACGAAAAAACTCACTTGTTTAAATAAAATTGCTTGTATCTACACAGCTCCAGAAAAAGCATCCATTCAACGAATGAAAACCAGTTACAAGATTAAACACTGCATACAGGAAAAACAATATTTTGATGTTTTGTATTTTCCAGCTGTCATGATGACAAAGCCGCCTTCTTTTATCTTATTGCATTTGTTTTTTATGGCATTCAACATTTGGATCCAATCGTCCTTTGAAAAACCCAGGAACATTTATATATTCTTTTTACTAAGAAATAAAGCAGGTCATTCACCCTGTGACGGATGGACAACCAGAGTCAGTTAAATGACTTACCCAGAAAGACCGTCTATCAGCAAAAATATGAAGCAGGGACCCAAGTCTCTCAAACCCCAAATATTTCTGACACCTCAGCCTTATTCTAAACTATCTATCATTCAATCACATTTTGGGAGGTGGGGGATACTGGCTAGAGTGCCATCTGTCAGCTTAGTTCACTCACCAGAACCTCAAACTCTTGGGCTCAAGTGATCCTCCTGCCACAGCCCCCTGAGTAACTGGGACCACAGGCTCCTGCCACCACACCTGGCTAATTTTTTCTATTATTAGTAGAGGCCAGCGTCTTGCTGTTTCTCAGGCTGGTCTGAGCTCAAAGGATCCTCCCACCTCAGACTCCCAGAGTGCTAAGATCACAAGAATGAGCCACTGTACCTGGCCACTTAAGCACATTTTGAATTTAAGACATTAAATTATTCCTGAAGTATGATTTGAAAGAGTTTCTGATGACCTAATGATGAGTCATGGTTAGAAGAGAAAGACATAATAACACCTAGAATTAGAATACATCTAGTCCTTCATTGTCTCCCATAGTACTACTCTGTGACTATCTTGTTAAAAATGCTACACAAATGATTCCAAAAGAATCATAAAATGTTTAAAAATTTGTATTTCTTTCTTTCTAGATAATCCAAAGCTAAGAAAGCCAAAATTGAGGTCAGATCCTGTTTTTTTTTTTTTTTTTTCTCTAAAGAGACCCAAAAAACAGGCATTATCTCTTTAATGCTCAATTTAATTAGTGGTATTGAGCAAGGTATGTCACAGCCATGTGCTGGAGAAAATTCTAGGATCATGTGTTGGCTCATCAAAATTGTTACAGATATCTTTTAGAAAGAAGAGGGAAAAAATAACAGATTATGGCGGGATACCCAATAAATCAATTAGCAATTTAAAAACATATGATACACAATTTTTAATTAACACACTCAGAATCTGGAATGTGCCTTAAGGTTAGTCATTGTATATTAGACCTCTGAATCTCTGCAAATACATGATCAATGCCCTTGATCATTTTGTTGAGGGTGGTAGAATTCTTCTCATCTGTTATCAATACATTTTTAAGCTTCAGAAATTTAGTAGAATATTTCACAGTTCTGCTTCATAGATAATTTAACTTATATCTGGGTGGTTTGTAAACTGTAGCGGTTCAAATACATCCAGTTTAGTGCTTACATGGCCTTAACTGCACTAAGTCATTCTAATGGCTGGTAGCACTACCTACTTCTCACGGTTTCCTGTCCAAGAAGTCAAAGAAAGGCATTTGAATATCTAATAACATGGTATGTTCAAAAAAGAAAAGAAAAAGATTTTTTTCATGCTTATTGAATACTATTCTTGCATGAATATTTTAGGCAGGTGTGGAAGAGGTCAAAAGGCTGTCTGGAAGGAGGGGAAATATGGCTTGAACTCAACATCCAGTTACTTTTCACAGTAATGTGACTGAGACTTTCCTCATAACAACCAGAATGTTGAGGAGGGCGCCGACTAAAATGTCACCCTCAACAAAAAGAACAATTATTATAAAATATAAACCACTAGGATGGAAATGGAAAATTCAGTATAAAAAGGAAAGCCTTGTAATTTAAATATTTTCATTTATCAATTTTTTTTGAAACAAACGTTTATTTGGTATGGAAGTTTCGAAGACAAGTTCTGAACCAGGAGGACAACAGGTAAGAGGAAAAGATGACTCTGTCTGCTGATAATAAAAGACAGCTGAGGTGCATCTTCATCCTGTAAGCCAAATAGTGTCCTTTATGCCCAGATATCTTCCTCTCTGCCACTAAAACCAAGCAGAAGGGACTGACCCTTCCCGTTACCACTTCCACACCCTTCAGGCTGTACAGAAGTTTTCACTTTTATGATTTGCTCCTGAGGCTCCATTTATTTATTTACTTATTTATTTTTCTTTTCTTTTCTTTTCACTCTGTTGCTCCAGGCTATAATGCTGTGGCATCACAGCTCACACCAACCTCCAACTTTTGGGCTCAAGTGATCCTTTTGCTTCAGCCTCCCAAGTAGCTGGGACTACAAGTGCCTATCATGACACGTGGCTAATTTTTTCTAGTTTTAGTTGAGACAGGGTCTCTCTCTTGCTCAGGCTGGTCTCGAACTCCAGAGCTCAGACAAACCACTCTCCTAGGCCTCCTAGAGCACTGGGATTTCAGGCATAAGTGCTGCCCAGTCTGAGGTCCCTTTTAATCTAAGCACTGTATGAGTTGGGGCTTATCCCATGCCATTTACCCCTGATTCTACACATCCCATAAGGACAATCTTGTAATTAGGGTCAACATAGTTCTCTAATTCATCTTAGAGCAGACTATAAATTCTGGTAGAGTGAGAGCAGACACTCTATCTCTATCTCCTTCTTTGGTATTTACCCTGCTCATTCCCTTCTAATCTTCCCTTCTTCTTTTCCAGCCCTTGCCCATGGCTGCTCAGAATGCTTCTTACAGTTGACTTATGTAACTGTTGTTTATGAGAATATTTTTCTGATTAGACCATGATTCTGTAAAGTCCAAGTGTGCAACCTCCTTTCCATATTTATACAGCTGGTACCTAGGAGAATGCCTCTCACAACACAGTGCTTGATAAATACCAGAAGAAATTGTTCTGGTTGGTGTGGATGTGCATATTACAGCTGGCTGCATTGAGGCCCACGTTTATAAGGAACAAAAAATTATGTCCAAACACTGCCAGCACTAGGCAGTTTCCATATATTATTGCATTAAATGTCAAAATAATTCTGCTAAAGTAGGTCTCATTAAACTGGTTTTTGCTTTGGAAGCTGAGATTCAGGGAGGTAAAGCAATTTGACTTAAGGGGTGAGTGGTAACAGTGGCAGAATGAGAATTCAATGTAAGTCTTCCCAACCTCAATGTCAACACTGTATTTCCTCTGGAATTATCTTTCAGATATTTAAGATAAGACTAAACTAAACGTATACTCCTTTTAAATATACCTTATAGCCTATACTCAGTTGCTCATTTTGCTGTTATAAACATGATGGTGCTAGATTCTTTTATAAAGTTTTACCAAGGGAAGGATTAAATTTTTAATTATTCCATTTCTGAAAACTTTAATAACAGCACTTCAGCAACCTCACTTGCCAAGCTTCTGTTTGTCTGACACTCCCTCTTCAGAAGAGTTTCCCAAGTTACATTTTCCCCTTTTATTGTATTTTATTTTATTTCTTTGTTTCAGCTTAGTATGTGGGTACAAACAATTAGGTTATAATGTTTGCGTTTGTTAGGTAAGGTCCCCACTTTAATTGTGCCCTTAACCTAAGAGGTATGCTGCAGAACCTTACATTGTGCTCATTAGGTAAAAGCACTCCTATCTCCCTCCCTCCTCCCTTCTTTCCCATCCTTCCTCCTTGCTCCCCCAAAACTTGGATTAAATTGAGTTGTTCTCTTGTGTGGGCATGTATTAGTTCATCTACTGGCTTTATATTACCTTGGATACTTACTTTTGCATTCTTATGATACTTATTAAAGAGAATGTTCTCTACCTCTATCCAGATTAATACAAAAGATGTAAAATCTCCTTTTTATGGCTGAATAGTACTCCATGGTTTAGTACTCCATGTCATAGTTTATTAATACATTCACGTATTGATGGGCACTTGGGTTGATTCCACATCTTGGTGATTACAAATTGAGCTGCAATAAACAATATAGTGCAAATGTTCTTATGATAAAATAATTTTTTTTTCTTTTGAGTAGATACCAAGTAATGGGATTGTGGGATCAAATGGAAGATATTTTCCCCTTTTCAATTTCAGATCATCATCAATCCACCTTTCCATGAAAAACTTCTTGCTATTCTCTTCTTGGTCATTTTTTTTAAAGCTACATTTGACAGAACTGATAATCATTCTTTCTCAGTGCTCTATCCTCTCACATTTTAAGTCTGTTTTATCATCCTCCTTCCTACCTCTTCAATTCTAATGATATCCTTTTGAAGAATAAGGTGGTTATCTGCAGTGTAAACAGCTTACCATTCCAAACATGGCTTCACTTTCACATGGTCTGCCAAAATAGCTTGGATTGATTTGAATCCTTACTCTGGCTCACCACCTCCTCTTTCTTTCTCAGCTGTTTCTACACATGGACTTTGTTGCTCTATTTTTACCAAAGTATGTTACACTGTGATTTTTTTTTTCTTTTGGCAGTTTTTGGCTGGGGCTGGGTTTGAACCCGCCACCTCTGGCTTATGGGTCCAGTGCCCTACTCCTTTGAGCCATAGATGCCACCCTACAGTGTGAATTTTAAAGTATTAATGCACTCGAGTAATCATTTCCCCTATCGCTTTCTCATGTCAGAGTCTAGATTTGATTTCCATCTGGGTCATTAGGATTGTCTCTTACTCATTATTGTTACATAGATCATAAGAGTCATTTAGAATCCCATAAGCCAACCGACACAAAGCATTACGATTGTGTTTGTTCTGTTCCTCAGTATTTTCAATTGTTTAGCTAAAAATCTGCATCATAAGTAGATTTAATTGTTCTGGAAGAATTCCTTACCAAAGGTAATTTCTACACTGCTAAAAAGATAAACTTCTTACACAGATACTTGAGAACCCAAGTAATGCTAATATATATTATGTACTCCTTTTAAAATCTATTTTACTAATTTGTAAGTTCAATACACTTTAAAACATAAATTTTTTAAAAGAAAATTTAATCAGTTGTCCTCCATTGCACCTGTGTTTTCAAACTCATTACACTCTCAATTGTTTACTTCTCTGTCTCTCTAAGCCTGCACTGTCTCGTACAGTATCCACAAGCCACTTATGGCTATTTATTTTAAATTGATTATAATTAAATAACATTTTTAAAATCAAATTTCTCATTTGTGCTAGCCACCTTTCAAGCACTCTACAGTCACATCTGCACACTGACTGTTGTATGGGACAGAAGAGATTATAGAGCATGACCATCATTGCCGAAAGTTCTATTGGACAACACTTCCCTAAAGAATATTTGGATCCAAGCAAGCACCATCTTTCCTTCAATGATATTTCTTTCTCAGTACTCAATACCAGAGTACTGAGCAATAAAAAAGGTATTCAGTTTGGGGCAACACCTGTGGCTCAGTGAGTGGAGCACCGGCTCCATGTACCGAGGGAGGCGGGTTCAAACCCAACCCTAGCCAAACTGCAACAACAACAACAACAACAAAAATAGCTGGACCTTGTGGTGGGTACCTATAGTCCCAGCTGCTCAGGAGGCTGAGGCAAGAGCCTAAGCTCAAGAGCTGGAGGTTGCTTGAGCTGTGACGCCATGGCACTCTACCAAGGACAACAAAGTGAGACTCTGTCTCTAAAAAAGAGAAAAAAGAGAAAAAAGTTCTTCAGTCTATTTGTTCTAGAATAATTGACGTTTAGAGTTAGTAGAATTGGATTATTTTATATACCACCTGGTCTAATCCTACCACTTTTTAGATAAACAATGTTTAGTTCAGAAATGTTAATTTATTTCTTCAAAGCAAGCCCAACACAAGATCGCCAGTTTCCTAAATCCAAATCCACAGTACTCTAATAAGTCATACTGAATTTCTTATGAACTCATAACCTCATCTTCACATCTAAAATTACAGAGCCATTCGCAGGAAAATAATGCAATAGTAGATTTGACAAGTAGAACTGAAAGAAAATCACAAACATTGCTGAGATGCGTCCATTGACTATTAACTACATAATAGCTGCATATCTAAAATAAGATTAGAGTGTTTTAAATATACAAATATCTGCATTATCATTGCTGTTTCCTGAGAGGTATATACTGACAGACAGTGAGGGCAAAACACTTGCATTTACTTATTCAGCAAAGATTTACCACGTATCTACTCTGTGCTAGGCATTGGACATATAATTACTAGCAAAGCACATATCTAGGCCAGACTAGCCATTACTAGACCACAGGAATAACAGACTTACAGAGTATAACTAGGAAACTGTAAAGCAGGATTGCACGAACCACAATAAAAACCAACATTGACAGGGACCCCAAAGTCATCCATGGAGAATGTCAAGAAGGGAACATGAGAGGGGTTCTGTACTCCTCTTCTGCTTTCAACTGACAATGAATTAACCTAGAGCATACACATCATTATTGTTCAAAAATACAGAGATGAAAATGCTAAGACTCTATACCACTGATCCCTCAATCCAACCTAAGAGCCCCTGCTCACAAGCACAGAGTCAGAATGGGTGAAGATCCTGAGTAAGTCTAACCTTACACTGACCACCATGACCGTTAGCTGTCCATCACTGACCTAGGCTATCCACCTCCAACATCACACAACGAGAGTGGCTGATGGTGACAAGTCTGCCAAGAACCACTGAGTAACTGCTAATCTTTAGAAACAAAGTGACTTCTGGCACAACGCACAAGAATATGTCTGTTGCCTTAAAAGTTCTTTATTCTGATTCATATATACACTAGCAGCATCTAGTGAGACCTATAAAACATGTGAAATCTGGAATATAAGTGATAAACAGTGTGATTATTATGGTAAGTTGCTCTTCTGTGTAGTGATATTTCATACTTTTAAAAAATGTATTACAGCAATAATCCGTTGAAAGATTTTTCCAGCAAGGCAGTAAGGACAGTCTTCTAAGTTGACACTGGTTTTACTAAATTATGTATTACCAAATGTTTGATAATTGTCAATGACTTAAATCTTAGGCTTGGTCCTTCCAAGGTGACTTCCTTTTGTTTCTGTTTTAATACCTATAAATCACATGGAGGTGGTTCTGAAATGATACTTGCTGTCTGCTTTTGAAAGGTCTTTTGATGATTGGTGGGTTAATATCTATAAGTACACTGCAATGGTTGCATGAGAAACAGGAAAAGGACTTCGGATGTTTCAGGCTTTCCTGAGGATTTTTTCCTTTTGTGTTCTGTGGGTGTACGCTTTCCGCAACATGGGAATACGTTGGTGCTCTTCAGCCCTCCCATGAGATGGTGTCCTCAATGACTTATCAAAAGTATTCACTAAAATTGTTCTATTTGTTACTTCCTTTAGAATTCTAGTGGTAACACATTTAAACTAATGCTCTGTCAAATTTAATAGTTGTAATTGCCTAATTATGTGCTCTAGTGTGATGGGAAAGCCTTTTAACATCTTACTTCCCCCTAAGGAGAACACAATGCGGCTTGTAGGATACTACCTTCCTCCTCTTTGGGGAATACTGGAGAATAGAATTCATTTTCCTCTCAGCTAAACCAACCTCATCCCCTTCCTCAATAGCTGTTTTTTGTTGTGTTATTGTGTTTGGTAGGATTTTTTTCTATTCTATGACTTTACATCTCCTCTTGGGTTTCAGATAGACAAAATATTTTAAAATAGATTAGCCCTAACATTCATAATACATTGTTTATTGGCTTTGTTGATTAATTTTATGACATTTCTTTTCAGTGGGCCCTTTTCATTTTTAGTTTCTTCATTATTATATGCCCAGAAATATTACTCTGTTTTGTTTTTTTTTTTTTATTTTCTTGGTAGTTAACACACTCCTTATTCAGCTTCTAAGGATTTATATCCTTTCACAAAATACATTAATTAGCAAACAATACTAGATGACCTTTTCACTATGCGAGATGAGTCATTTTTCTGTGAGTTTCTTTTTATTTACTTGATTTGATTTTTATACAATTTCAGCTTAGTAAACTCAGTACCTAAACTGTGACACGCAAAGTATGTTATCCTAATGTTATTATTTGCCTCTGAACTTGACTTTTGAATATCCAGTCCACTTGGAGATTGAGTACCCTGATTGCCATGATGAGACAAATACATGATTGAGAGAGAGATGCCAGCACGCACAGATGATGCAGAGGACTCTTTTAGTAAAAGGTTCAGACAACTAAATAGACAAATCTATAAAGCCAGAAATAGCAAAGAGCGTGCCCAGATGAGGCTAGAGCTTCCTCAGCATTCCAGCGCTCTCCACAGGGAAGCAGCTCACTCTGACAACAGGCCTGCGTGATCTCCAAGCCTAAGTCTCTAGTTCTAAACAACTCCAAAACCTTCTGCTAAACTAGATGAAAGGAAAGCCAATAGCTGGGGGACCCACACTTAGGCCCAAAGTTTAGACTTATTTAAGGTCTTCTCATTCCATCTATCTCTAGTTTTATAAATTTTTTAAATGGCAATTCAGCAGGGGAAATACATTGTACACCTCAGACAGGTATCAACATCAACTCAAACCACCCAATCATAGGAAGGTATTTTTATCATTTAAACAAATAAAAGTTCTCCACTTTGCTTTCTGTACTGAATGACTTGAACCCATGCCCCACTTCCGTGTATGAGTATGCACTTGTCTGCTTGCATGTGCGTGAATGTACCACTGGATACCAAGTGATGGACCACTGATAGATTAATAGGCGTGACTTTCACCCATCACACATAAATGTCTATTCTGAAAACTCTAGCACTAAACATGCATGGAACAATCTCTTCTACAAGGAGCCCTGGTTCCTTTCAGTAAATGAGAGTATTAGAGAAAAAACATCTAAGGTAAGGAAGTAGAATATAATATGCTATGATCTACTGGAGATAAGTAAAACAATGCGGTAATTGAGCGAAAAATTAACTTTCTCCCTGACGGTCATGAGTTCAGGATGTGACATTTTATTCAACAAGTTTCTTCTACCTTGCTCAAAAAGAGTTTATAATTCCCTTTTCTTTCTTTCTGCTCTTTTTTGTCAAATTTATCAAATTAAAGTTTCTCTCTCTCTTTTTTTTTTTTTTACTTTGTGCTCAAGTACTACGAAGCAGCTACCAACTTTCTGATAATTTCCTTGTCATACTTTCTTGAGCATCAGTCATAAGAATCACAAATGTCACGACAGGAAATTGCATGTTAACGATCTTCTTTTGGCTTTTGATTTCCATAGGCCCTTGAATTACTGTTACTCTTTTATTAAAGGAAGATTTAATTCTGAGCTGCAGTTTCCTCAAGAAGGTAAAATAAATGTAGGAATTCAATGTCTTCATACTATATAAATCTCACTTTTTCAAAAAATAATCTAAAAATGACAGAAAATATCATCAAATTAGCATCAGGCATCAGCATAAAATGTAGAAAACAAGACCTTAAGGGCAAGTAAACCACTTCAATAGGTAGCATTTATGCACAGTACTGCCTGGTTTCCTCCAGAACAAATTCTTAAGAATCGCTAAAACACGTGAATTGTAGCCCATTTTAGCTGATGCTTTACATTCATGGCTCATAGGCAACAACCAACACCTTTTCAAGTATTTCCCAGAAATTTTTGGACTCCCTCCAAAGACTTTATTTCCACTGAAAAGAATCAGAGTAAATTCAGCTTTTATGAAAATATCCAAAATGTGGATGAATTAAAATGTGTAGCCCCACATTTCTGCATTTTGTAGTAATTGCTTGATCATCATAAAAAAAAAAAAAAAGTAGATGAAGAATTCTCTCTGGAGCAAAATGTCTCCCATTTAGGTCTAGAGATTTCCTATAAATTAAGATGTCAGGATGAACTCAGCACCAACAACTACCGAGAACACAAGGCAGAAAGCCACCTTGAGCATGAAAAATAGTTGAGACTCTACCAAGGGCACCCATTATGGAATTGTTTAATACAGACAGAGAAATACAGAATGTAATTTTAAAGACCAAGGAAAAAGAAACTACATAAACAAATAAATAAATGTATATTTTGGAATTATTCATTCAGGTTCCTGTACTGTTTTAGTCTAGGTAATTCATAAACAACTCAGATTTATTCTTCATAGTCCTGGAGGCTGGAAAATCCAAGATCAGGGTACGAGAGATGGTGCTTTCTGCTGCATCCTCAATGTGGCAAAAGTTGTAAACACCTTTTCTCTGGCCTCTTTGTTTCTTTTTTTTTTTTTTTTTTTTTTTGAGATAGAGTCTCACTTTGTCACCCTGGGTAGAGGGCCGTGGCATCACAGCTCACAGCAATCTCAAACTCTTGGGTTTAAGCAATTCTCTTGCCTCAGCCTCCCAAGTAGCTGGGACTACAGGTGCCTACCACAATGCCCAGCTATTTTTTTGTTGTTGTTGCAGTTGTTTAGTTGGCCTGGGGCAGGTTAGAACCCGCCACCCTTGGTGTATGTGGCAGGCGCCATAACCACCATGCTACTGGTGCCGAGCCTTCTCTGGCCTCTTTGATAAGGGCACTAATCCCATTTATGAGGGCAGAGCCCTCATGACCTAATCACCTTGCAAATACCCCACCCTGGGGAGTAGGTTTCAACATATGAATTTGGGGGAGGGTAGGTATTGGCATTCAAACCACAGCACTATGAAACACACAGGGTATCCACAGAGGTCATGTGCAATCTAAAATGGTTTTACATTGTGGATTGCACACAAACTTTAGGGAAACTGTGTATAATCAAAATTATAAAGCAAAATCTACCACAGATAGAGTGAAAAGAAAGACTAGAGACAGACTGGGAAAATAAATTCACAAAATACATAACTAACCCAAGAATTCGTGCATAAAACAGAAAATTTATCTAAAGGTAAATAGACAATTGCCTATAGGAAAATAAAAAGGATTAATATGTATGTGAAAAGCTACTCAACTGCATAAGAAATAAGAGAAATGAAATTAAAATAATAAAAATGCAAGTGCAGGTGAAAATGGGGAAGTTACGCTTCCTGCTGTTAGGGTTGTAAACTGTTGTAATCATTTTAGGAATCAACTTGGTGGTAGTTAAACTAAGCATGCCTATATTAATATATTAAGGCTCATATATGCCTCCAAAAACATTCAGATATTCACATATAGGTATCCAACAAGACACCATCATCAATGAGCTTAATGAATGTGTTTTTGAAGGGATGGTCCTTCAATTATGCTTCTCTGGCTCTCTTGCTAGCTTAACCCAACCCATCTCTCTGTCTCTTTCTCTCCTTTTTGTTTTTCTTCCTTCTGTCCTTTCTCTCTTCCCCTTTCCAGCCCTCTTGTTTCACTTTCCTCTATTTCCCTTCTCTTTCTCTCTCTTCCATTGACCTGCCTTTTTCTCTTAAATTCTCTGCTTTCTTTTACTTTATCATACAGAACTAGGTCATTCTGTTTGATCAACTGTGTAACTGAGTATTAGAGTACAGACGCTTCTTGACTTAAGATGGTGTTACATCCCAATAAACTCATTGCCAGTTAAATATGTGGTAAGTTGAAAATGCATTTAATACCTCTAACCTACTGAACCATATAGGTTAGCCTAGCCCAACTTAAATGTGTCCAGAACTCTTACATTAACCTCTAGTTAGACAAAAAATCACCTAGCATCAAGCCTCTTTAATAGTAGAGTACTAAATATCCCATGTAATTTACTGTAAACCATGCTGAAAGTGAGAAACAGAATGATTGGCTAATCAGAGTAAGATTTCTTCTGAATCTGTATTGCTTTCACACCATTCACGATAAGGTCAAAAAATTCTAAGTCAGGAACCACAGGTATTTGTTAGGTTTTCTGCCCCCTTCTCAGTAGATTGTGAGCTTCTTGAAAATATGGATTATGGCCTATCCATCTTTGTGTGCATACGGCCTAAGTGAGTGTCTGGTCCTTCTAGGGAATGAAGCTATAAGTGCACAAAATTTCCTTTTTTGACCTGAAGTTGTTGTAAGTAATTAACATATCCATACATATATTCGTGTGATTCAGAATACTAGAAATAAGTAGAGAGTTTAATTTGTGAAAGATGTTATTTTCAAAAATACGTTGATTCTGTTGTAAAGACAGTGAAGAGCAACTAGATGCTAACCTCAACTTCAGACTCTGATTAAATACTGCAAACACCCTTGACTTAGGGAGCATTAATGTTGAACTTTAAAACATGAAAGCCATAACTGCAAGCTATTATAAAAGGCTTGGCCTCCTTCATGAACATTGTCCTTTCTGTTTCAGAACTAGAAATTCACTGTAGCCAGGTGATCAACCCATATAGGAAGGAAGCTTTTTTTCACTGACAGCCAAAAGAAAGCAATAGTAAAACTTCAGAACATAAGCTACTGAAATCGAAATGTTCTTTGTTTTAAATTTACCCCTAGTAAACACAAGGAAAATTCATTTTAAAATGTGATTTGTGTCTTGACAACATTTAGTTTCGAGGGAAAACAAAGACAGAATAGTTCTAAACTCTGCAAAGTTGAATTAAAATACACCATGGCACAAAGCCTATGAAATAAACCTCTGTCCTCATACGAAAGGCAACGTAAACCTCCTTGGATTCTGAATTAATAAGCATGTGCAAAACGCACTATTTCTGTACAGAGAAATTCTCAACCACATGGGAAAAAATGCCATAAGATTTCATTGTTAACATTTAGTAAATGCATACATGTATCCCCCCTTTACAAAGGGGGGATGTAAGTTGTAAAACAATTTTTAAAAATAAATTTCATTATTTTCTAAGTCATTCCAGAAATTTCCATTTGTGTGACTACTTGTGCCTTGTTTTCCCGCTTTTCATTGTATGGAAACCTAGTGTAACACATCAGGTGGTCTGCTCGATTACTAGCCTCGAAGACAGGTAAATATTATAATCTACTAATCAGAAATTTGGGGTGCAAACCCCAAACAAAACTGACTCTAAGTCCTCTCTGTGCTCCTTACTGGTTATATGACTTTCACTCTCCATTTTTTTATTTTGTTATTTTTGTCATAACTCATAGAACATGACACTACCTAGCTCATAATCACATACTAGGGATTAACTAAGAAAATCACATAAAATAATTAATACAACGCACATCACATAGGTGAGGAGAGATAAATACGATTGTCGCTTTTCTCTGTCCTTGCTCCTAGACAAGGAGTAAACTGGGGGTAGGGAGAGTCAAATCCTTACCATTTACATTTTCACAGCCCTAATGAGCTTCTCAGCACACAGTTGAATGAAGAAATAGTTTTAAATTGACACTCTCACCAATGTTATCTAGTAGTCTAGATATTAAAAATATGATTTAATATGAAGTCATATTCTAAAATGGAAGAAACAATACATTATCTGAAACTCTGCTTTTGGGTATCTTCTATGCTATCAATCCGACACTTGCTGTTTAAAAATGTGAGAAAGAACTCGTCACAGTAGAAGGAGCAAGAGTCCTCAGAATCACACTCTAGTTGCCAAAAGATCTTGATTAAAATTTTCAATTTCTCTGAGCCTCAGTTATCTCTTCTGTGTAAAGGTGCATATTCCCCAGGTGGAAGAAAGAATAAATGAGACAAGGTAATGCAGAGTGCTTCATACGATACTTGGAGCATAGTATTTGCTCAATACATGTCAGTAAATCTACCCCATCACACGACCCCCATGCCAATCTTACAATTTAAAAACCAATCCATCTCTGCAAAACCATAAGAGCTGTCTGTAATAGGGGAACTGAGCTATGAATAAGTTAACCAGGAAAATGTCTTAAGTAGGCTGATGAGTCTTTACAGATGTAATTATAAATAAGAGGATATATGTCAATTACTCTCATATGGACATTTCTACCCCCAAGCCAGATCAGTATATACAACTGCTTGTTTGTCAACAGTATTTGGGAAACTCAACTGGTACATCAATTGCACAAAATCCATGCCCTAAATCTTGAAAAACAGGTCTTTCCTCCGATGTTCTTTCTCTCACTGAACACAGGGAACTCAGTCCAGGTGGAAAACTAGTATATTAAAGTCCCTGCCTTTATATTGACCCCTGCCTCTCACTTAACCCTTCTCCTACTGTCTTAGAACACTGTTGTGAGCTGTCACACTTGAGCAAGTGGGTTATTTGAACATTGGGGTGATTTCAAACAAACACCATGCAATATCCTTGTTTAAAACAGATAAGCTGCTATTAGTATAGTCCACAGTCCCTTATGGGGTCTGCCTAGGCCTGGCAGAGCTCTCTAGCAAAACCTTCCAATCCGTAACCAGTCTCCCCTCACTCTGCTCTCTATTCACACTCCACTCTTCAGAGGAACCATACCTATTGCCTCCAGAACTTGTCATGCACTATTCCATCTACCTGGGAGACTCTTCCTTTTTCTTCTGTATCGACCTTCTTACCCAATTAAATCCTACTGGGCCTTCCAACTTTGTCTTAAACCTTGGTATCCTCAAAGAAGCATGTTCTGATCTGACACACTCGATTGGCTCTTGGCTCTGTTTGTCCAAGTCACTCTGCTTTTCTTTCCTAGGACGTATCACAGAGTGTATTGACATACCTGTGTTCCACTTTATTAATTTCCACCTTCCATCTTAGACCATAAGCTCTTTAAGTCTGTCTGGCCCAGCAGCTCATCTCCCTCAGGCCCTCCACTGCTGGAAGATGTGAAACAGCCACTGAATAAATTAATGGACAGATGCACATAAACCAAGTCCCAGTCATCCCTTTTCTCCACCTACCCATTTCCTAACCCTGCTTCTGTTGCCCCACAAAACATGGGCAATTTTTATTATTTTTAATTATTATTTTTCAGAGGAGAAAAATAAGAGCAGAACCTTCGAGAATGGAGGAATACAGTAGGCAGTGAAAACACCTTGCCAGTGTGAGACTAGAGGCAGACCATGATAACTGCAGCTGTCAGGTCAAATAGACATTAAAGCAAGGAGTCTATTTTGGCCTTTCTTTGCTGTTCCATCTTGCATATCCCACTAACAGGGGACTAACAACCTGGACTGAGAAATAGGTTGGTCCTCAAAGCATAGATAGGTAGCCTGGACTCTGTCCTCTGTTGCAGAGAAAGGAATGAGCTTCCCATTATCAAGAGTTCAAGAAAGTGTCCAAAAAAGTATACAGGGATGAGTTTTCCTTGTGCAAAGGAGGTGAGAGATTAGTCTAAGGAGCTAGAAAGCCAGCATGGCAATGATGAAGTAAATTTCAGGCTATGGGCAAATTCTGAGCTACTAAGAGTGGCTTCTTAGACACCTCAGTTGACAAGGGTTCAACACCATTCCAGGAGTACAGTCATCAGCCACACAGGCTTTGACTGGGTATTGGTGGAAAGCAAGCTAAGGATTTGCATTTCCCCCTCAGAGACCAGTAAGGCAAATGGGTTGGGGCATGGGATTAGTATTTCATTCATTATAGGAGTAAGAAATACATTTCTTTCAAGTAGAAGTTCAACATCTGTTCCCTACGAGGCGAGGCACGCTGTCCATCATTCTTCATTAACAATTTGGAAAATTGGCCTGAGAACTGTAGCTGTAGAAATGCTAAGTTGTTTCAGCCAAGATATTTATGAGCGCTCATGACAGGGCTAGGAGAATTTTTATTCCAGAGCTTTATCTTAATCAATATATTCTCATTTCAAATTCACAACCTGTGATGTAAAAACACCTGAACATGTTTAATGAGATCAATTAAACATTGAACTTGACATTGTCAACAGGAAATGGAACATTTGCATAGAAATAAACACTGCTACCTTTACTGTTCTAAGTAATAAGCTCCCCTGCAGTTCAATTTTCTGGTCTCACTTATGCTGCCCTAAATGTCTCTGGAGATAATGTCAGGCCCGGCTACCCTCAGGGGAAGGCGAAAAGGGAGTATGCCTGGTTTGCCTTATTTATTTTTTTTCTTATTGTGAAATCCAAGTTCAGAGTTCCTTATCAGTGTGTGTTGAAATATTCATTAAAGAGTTTCCTAGCATCTATCTGCTCCCACCATCCGTTGTCAGTTTAACATTAAGTATGTAATAAAAGTCTGTTGATTCTCTTTGTCAACCAGAAAACACAAATCTGCTTACAAACGCTTTTTCTCCCATCCGCTGCTGGTAGCAGTCCTACCTCTGCCTTAAAATACGTTGGTTGATTAGAGCCGTGCAGGCGGAGTAATCCGCGCTGTGCCAAACCACCTACAAGCTGTAATATATCACCCATGGCTCTGAGGGACCTAACTCACTAATTACTTCTCCAGAAATACACAAGAGGTCACTTGCCTGCCGCCTTTCATCATTACCTGCCTACCAATAAGAGCTTGAAACTAGTTCTAAAGCTATGGGAAGAAAATGAGTAAGAAACATTTATAGAACTAGAAGACCAGCTCCTTGGTAAGAGCCCAAATCACTGCTCAGATGTATACAATCAATGCTCCGGGAAAGGTCTGGAAAAGTAATGTAGTCAGACAGAGGAAACCAACAGATAGAGACGGAGGTTTTCCCATCCTCTCCAAAGCGTATAGGATTGAACTCACGCGCATACATCATAGGCGTTCCTGTAGGTGTACGTGTGTATCCACGCATATGCTGGGTTTTTAAGTCATTGTGAACTTTGCTTGATGCTTAGTCCTCTGTTGTGTTTTAAAATCACTTTTTGTATACTTTATACAAAGATTTTAAAATCCTTTAAGTATAATATTGTGAGTGTTTTTCCCCTGGCTTTGAAGTGGAATGGAGAATAAAATTGAGGCTATCTATCCTTGATTTTCAACACCCACAGATATGCCAGAAACCGAAAGCACCAGGATGGAACAATCCTGCTCCCACTGATGGTCCAGTGTCACAGCTCCGGAATCTCTCTGCCCACCACCGGGCAGAGCTCCTACAGCCTGGAACTGGCCCTAACCAGTCGTTCAGACGTGACTATTCTCCGCTTGTGTTCAGGTATGTGTGGGAAGCTGTCAGGAGGAATGGTGCTAGTACCATGGCTTTGTTGGGAGGGAAAGAAAATAAGATTTATGTTGTCTCCGGGAATCGAGATACTGAAATTATAAGAGAACATTTACCTGCTCATGCTTGAGAAGTTAATTTGCTCCTGAAAAAAAATCGGGCTTATTTCTCATTTTAGGTTAGGAAATGAAGGCACACAGATGAAAACTATTTTTTTTTAATTTTGATAAATCTAAATGCATGTTAAAAAATAATTTCCAGAATTCAAATTTTGTTTTGTAGTCACATGACCATGAATTTTCCCTCTGATTTTCATGTATGAGAATTCACACATATTTAATATGTATGCAGGTGTAAGCCTGGTTTCACGCATTTTCAGAAGCCATGATAATATATCCGACCGCTCTTTTCCAAGAGCTAGGACCCAGTCAGGATTTTTGGTCATTCGTTCTAGACCTTTTTGTAATTGCACCAACTGCTCCAGGTCCTCATAGCAACGGCCTTAAGATCTTGAAGCTCTTGGACCCCTCGTTGGCATGTTGCGTTTCCCATTGTTCTTATCAACACCACTGTCACCCGCCCCAGATTCAATAACAAGTTCTAGGAGATGTGGAAAGCCACAGCCTTCTGAAAGCATGAAGTCATCCCAAATCAAATCTAGAGAATGCAGAGGAGTCCACAGAAGTTTCCAGCCTGATATAATCACATTTGAGACTCAGAATTAGCAAATAGCCACCTCAATCTTAAGAGACCATTTCCTACCTTTTATTTGATTGTCTTCTAATAGTTTCATTTTCCCTTCTAAACTAACTCTCCACCCTAGATGAATGAGATTTTTACATGAAAGAAAAATCAAGTATGAAAGGAAAAATAAAGGCACTTAGCAGATATCTATGATACCAAAGGGCAAGTTCAACATAGGGCTGATAATTTCAAAAGTCTGAATGAACAACAGCATAAATAATCCTCTTCAGAATCTTTTAATTATAAATTTATAATTTTATAAATTTATGGTATATAAAGCCATGTTATGATTTTTAAATAGGATATGAGATAATTAGAGAAAGCTGCTTAATAATACCATCACTTCAAATTCTTAACATTTTGTAGCAAGAACTTTTGAAATCTACTCTGTCAGCAGTTTTGAAATGTTCAATACTCTTTTACCAACTGTATCCACCATGCTGTGCAATAGAACTTAAAAAAAAAAAGAAAGAAACCATATCTTCACAGGTAGCAAAGAATTAATCCTTAGAGTAAGCAGAGTCCTACTATTCCTAATACAGAAGATGGGTTCTGTAAATAGATTCCAATGAATCCTTCATATCCATATGATTAACTAACTCAACATAGTGTTCTTAGTCAATGGTCTCATATTTTATGCAACATCTAAGAATGTTATTTTCCTCTCTCACAGAAATTCAGACAGTAATATTCATATAAGTTCATAACTTACTGCTATGATTCGCCTGGTTTCATTGTTGAAATTATAATAAATGATAATAGGTAATTATTATTATCTATATTGCAGCCTAACATTGAGAGGGAATGACTATATTCAGTATCCATTTGATGGTAACGTTTTGATGAAAATATAACAGATTGCAGAACTTTCTGTGAAAACAAGGTAACACAAGCTTTAAAGGGAAGGTGATGTTAATTTCCTAAGAGATGAGAATTAAGAGCACCTTGGTAAGTTTTATGTGGTTCACGTAAAGCAGATTTTCTGTTCTACACTTTCCCTGATGAAAACTAACAGAGAAGCCACAAACGGAAAGAGAGTACTCCATTAGCCCACGGTAATTTCCCTTGTACAAATTAATTACGAGGTGGATACGGAAATAGCCCTCATCCGCCTTCCTCTGGGGGTGCCCATGTGAGTCTGGGCAGACTTCCGCCAGGAGTAATTGGGTGAGAAGTTCAGAGGCAGGATAGCAAAGCAAGCAGCTCTAAAGGCCACACGCTCCCACCCTGACTTCTCACACGAGAAATCACTTCTCTCTCTGATGTTCAGGATTTTTGCTTTTGTTCTTTTAACCTTAAAAAACAAACAAACAAAAAACACAACCCATGGGTCCTGCCCAAGGGTGTATGTTGTAAACCATATGGGTCACCCAGCTTGTGGCCCCTGGCTTCCGTGGCCTTCTAACTCGGAACACTAACATCCCTAGATTCCCTGACAGGACAACGTCGAGTTGTGTTCCTTCTGGTGCCTTCCTTGACTGGGGAGGAGGAGGACAAAAAGGGTAAGTCTGAAACTATAGCCAAGAAGACGCAATTGATTTGATGACCCCCCAAGGCTGCATAATCATCCGGGAGGTGAAAAAAAATTGTCTAGTCCAGAAAATGGGGCAAAAGGCAAGAGACGAACGGTCGGTATCTGGGTCACTGCAGGACAGAAAGAGGAAGCTCATGGCTGAAGTGCTCAGACGAGTGCTCTCCTGCGACACTTTGGAGCCATAATCCTCCAGGGGGACATTTATCTCTCTGCCTCCATCTGCTTTCCTGTGTCTGAAAATTTTAAAAAGGAAAGGGCATCTATTTACTGATAGACAGTTCCCTGGCAATAGTGTTGTAATTCCACATCCTGCTTAATAAGGCTGCATCTGAAACATCCTGTTCTTTCTCTTTAGCTTGTTCTTAGAAGTTATCCCCACATTGGAAAAATACCGTCCCACAGAACACGAAACTGAGCTCCGTTTCTTGTAAACTAAAGAATAGCTCTTCATGGACCTAGGATTTGTGCTGTTTGATTTCTGCCTCAAGCATCTGTAATAAAATATCGAAAGTGCTTAATAAACGTTTCAGCTCATAGGAGCTCACAAAGCACAATTTTCATGTTGGTACAAGGGCGATTTCCTAGGCACACAGAAATAGAACCATAAAATGGGACTTTCTTCACTGCGACAGAATTCAATTAACAATGGCAACCCTCTTCACTCAATCGTTTATGTTCTGTTGAACAAATCTGCACACGATCATTGAGGGAGAAGAGTGTGTCGTATGTTTTAGGATGTCCTCAGGGAGGAGCTAACTGCATCTCTCTGGGACACATTTTATAGGACACTGAAATTGTTAGGGTTCTTGGAGATTAATTTTTCATGCTATACAAGCATCCCTTCCCCAACATCACTGCCGGGTCACTGTCTGGTGTTTACCATTTACAGACGCAACCAACATTTATTGAACACTGAGTTTTAAGCAGTAAGCTAAGCACGTGTAATTATTTTTTAAAAATCATATGCATAAGTCCTGCCCTCAGGATTCTCGTAATCTGAAAGTAAAGACATACATGTAACCAATTATAAGGGCAATGCTAAGAAACGGGTGGAAAAGTGGTAATTCTGCGTGTTTGGGTATTAGAAGATGCCAAAGTTAATGATTGGGTGGGATTTTCAAGGATGAGGAGATTGCCAGCAAATGGAGAGCTGAAGAAGAGATAAGAGGACATTCTAAGCCAAACAAAAAACAAAACAAAACAAAAACCCTGAAATAGTCAATGTCTGGGAGAAGTTAAAAATCTGAAAGTATTAAATTCATGTGAAGACATTTATCCTTTCCAGGGCTATATGATAACCACCAGTCAATATGGCTCTTGAACCCTAAAAAGGAGGTTAATCCAAACGGAACTATACTAGAAGTATAAAATATACTGGATTTAAATACTTAGTATTTTTAAACAGAAAGTATAAATTATAGTAGTAATCTATTGCTTCATCACCAATTACCCGAAAAATGTAGTATTAATAGTTAAAAACAACTGACATATAGTACCTCACACTTTCTGTGGGTCAGGAATTTGAGAGGAATTCTCACTCAAGATCTCTACTGAGCTTGCAATAAAGACGTCGGTCAGGATGGCAGACATTCCAAGGCTTGCATGAGGCTGAAGAATCCACCTTCTGGCTGACTCATGTCAATGCTAGCAACGGACCTGGTTCTCCTTGGCTGTTGGTTGTGAGTCTCAGTTCCCAGGCATGTCACCATCTTCATAGATAACAGTCCCCATGGTGTGGTAACTGGCATCCCGCAGACAGAGTTACCCAAGAGAGAGAAAGCAATCAGGAAGCCACGTGGTACGACTTACTCTCCAAAGTCAAACCCATCATCTCAGTTTTATGTTCTCCAAGAATTTCCATAGAAATTCTTCACTAAGTCCAGTCAACATGCCAGGGAAGAATTTGACTCCACTGCCTGAATGGAGGAGTATCAAAGAATTTGTAGACCTATGTAAACCTAGTTCACAATTTGACCACAAATTATCTTTATTCTTCCCACAAGCAAACTACACTCACTCTCTCCCAGAACGCCAAAAGTCTTGGGCCATCACAGTGTCTCCTTGAGGTCCAGAATCTTGCCAACTGGATCGGGTTTAGGTGCAGGTGAGGAGGCTCCTTGGAGCTGGCCAGGTGTAGTTCCTGTTTTTCAGAAGACTATGGCTAAAGAGAAAAGGTATATGTCCCACAGACACATAATGTGCAATTTTCAGAACAGCATAAGACAACCACAGCGGGCGTGCCTGTTAAAAGGGGCCGATGAAAAGTATAAAGGGGTCATTAGTCTATAGCATTTCTGAAACCGAGCCAGGCAAATAATGAAAGCCCCTTGGTTCAGTCCTTTTCCTTCCAAGGAGTAATTCTCCATGGCTTTATGTTCCACTCTCCGGCATCTTGGTTCCACCTTCTGACTCATCCTCCCTCTTCCAAGAAAGTCTCCTGCGTTTATAACCCCGGAGTTTTCTCACCCCCCTTCCTTCCTGTAGTATTCTGGGGGTTGAAAGGTCTTTTTTTTTGTTTGTTTTCATTTTGTATTGTCTCTCTTCCTTTCAGTCCAAGCTGACAGTGTTTCTGTGAATATAATTCTCTTTTAAATCGTGTAGCTCTCCTGCGATTCCTATGGGGAGGTTCACTCCATTAGAGAAAAGACACACCCACAGGTCCCTTCAAACAGGTGCATGGGCTTCTCCTGAGACGGCTGTAAAGAAAAACACCATTAACTGTTAAGAAGTTTGAACTCCTGTTCAATGGAGAGGTTCTGCGAAGCACTCACTTCAACCTTTCGGAGAGACTGTTGTCTGAATGCGGCTCTCTGAGGCGACAAACACCTCTGCTCTTTCTGAGGTCTCCTGGCAGTGCCCGGATTTGATCTTTGCTCCTAACGTGGTTCTTAATGTTAACGTCATTCTCCAGGTGGAAAGGCTGAGAATTTTCAAAACCCTTGAGTTCTGATTCATTCCTGTTTAATAGCCGTTCTTACAGTTTCTTTCTTTCTTCTTTCATTTTACTGGAAGAAACCAGTTTGCCTGAAAATCTCCTGAGCTGGATACGTCACCCTATTCATGGGGCACATTTTCTACCTTCCAAGTTACTGCAGGCAACAATGTTGCTAAAGTTATTGGTATTATGCAACAAAGCTTTCCCTAATTTCCTTTCATTCTTTCTTCGCAGTTCCTCAGTGGGTATTGTGCTTCTAAAAACAGCTTTTCCCAGGCCGTCTAAGCTTTCTTTTGGTAGATCTCACTCGAGAGATCTCCCAGATTCACTGCCTCGTTCCATTTGATATTTTTGTTACAATAGTACCCCACTGCCAAGCACCTCCATCTGTATTAGTTTAGAATTGCTTCATAACAAATTATCTCAAAATCTTAGGTCTTAAAAAACAAACATTTATTATCTCACATAGTCTCTGACAGCCAGGAGTACAGAAGCAGATTAGCTGGGATGTTCTGACTCATTCTCTCTCCTGAGTTTGCAGTAAAGCTGTCTGCTAAGGTCATTGTCATCTGAAGCTACATAGTCTGTTCTGTGATGGATCAGTCATGCAGCTGTTGGCAGGAGACCTCCTGCTGGTTGGCGGCAAATAGCCTCAGTTCCTCTCTATGTGGCCTGCCTGAGTATACTACATAGCAGAGTGTACTCTGGCTACCCCTCCCCCCCAATAATGTAAGAGAGAGCATGACAAAAGCCACAAGGTCTTTTATAACCTAGCCTAAAAAGTGACATACTGGCTGCCATATTCTATTGGTCACACCAGCCAACATTAATAAAATGTGGGAGGGGATTACAGAGGGGTGTGAACTTGCTTAGAGACCAGTAAGAGTCATCTTGGAAGCTGGCTACCATATAAGGAACTAATTAAAATTTTTTTATATTGACTACATGATTTGTATCATTTCTATCATTTATTTATTTAGTAAATATATATTTTAAGTATATATAAACAAATGTATTAACAAATCAGATATGCATATAAATATATAAATGGCAATATATTGGATTCTTAAATATTTTCACCTGTTAATTTTAATTTTTAATGTGTCTGCTAAATGATTTAAACTTACATCTCTGGCTCATATTCTATTTGCACTGGACAGTACTGACCTAAGATGTGAAGACATAAAAAGAAAAAAGATCAGAGTTAAAAACCAGGAGGACAGATTGTGAAGCACTCCGAATCCCCTTCAGAAAGGCTTAGAGCCTCTTCTCTACGCCATAAAGAGAGGTTGAGTTTTTGAGCAGAGAAAGTGATGTTATCAGAGCTGCGCTTCGGGGGGATTCCCTCTAACAGCAGGTGTCAGTGGATTAGACCAGAGGAGACACCTAAGAAAGATCCAAGAGGATGAATTACACGGGGCTGGAGCCCAGAAGAAAACAGATGAGAGAATAAAAAATGTTAGAGTCCCATCCTCAGGGACTTGCAAAAGATGAGTCCGTGACAGGAAGCAGTGGTAGAGTCTTGAAGAAGTTTTTCATGTAGAAGACCAATGAGGGAAGAGAAGCCAGAGAAAGAAAAAGAAAGGAAGAGCCAAAAGTTGGAGGAGAAAGAAGAAAGGACAGCCAAGAGCTTTTGCCGTTCTCTTTGGGGGTTAGAATCATGGGTTCTAGTCTGAGGTTCTGGTACTCCCAACGGCGGTGGAGGGACAGAGAGACATCCCAGATGAGATATTCCACTACGTGATTTTTTTCGGCCCCGTAAACATTGCTTTTAAAACAGCCCTGCTCTGTTACTCACAGGTGGTAAACTCCTCCAGATCAAGCAATTGGCAGAGCCCTGATTAAGATATCTTGTCTTCATCTTTTGCCAACTCCTATGTTCCATCAGACTTCTGGGAAGGAGGGAGCTGCGGAACGCAGTTGGGGTGTCATCCGGAGCTCTGGTCTAAATGTTTATGATGTGCTGCTATAGAAGACGAAGTGAAAAGAACAGCTGGCTTTATTCAGTTGAAAATGAAAAGGCTTTTAATGAAAAGTTTAAATTACTCTCCCATCTTGAAAAAAATGCTTTGTCAGTAGCCCTACAAATGGTGAACTCAGTAGCATTTTGGATTATGGAACATATGATTCTTTAAGTTTTTGAAAAAAACATAGTTTCAAGCAACTTTTCCTCCTGTGCTAAACTTGTGTTCTGAGTATTTTTTTCTATAAATTCCATGCCGTGGGCTGGGTGCAGTGGCTCGCATGGGTGATCCTAGCACTCAGGAGCATGAAGCAGGAGGATTGCCTGAGCTCAGCAGTTTGAGACCAACCTTAGCAAAGCAAGACCCCATTGCTACTAAAGCTAGCTAAATTAGCTGGGCGTTGTGATGGGCCCATAGTCCTAGCTACTTGGGAGGCTGAGGCAGGAGGATTGCTTGAGCCCCGGGGGTTCAGGTTGCTATGAGGTAGGCTAAGGCCAGGGCAGTCTAGCTAAGGTGACAGAGTGAAGCTCTGTCTCAAAATAAGAATAATAATAATGATAATGATAATAAATCCCATGCTATTTTGAATAAACCACCATCATGTAAAAGGCTTTTGTATAAAATGATGTCAAAACTATAAACCATATTTGTTATAATACCAGGTTAATTCCAATATTGCAAATAAAAAACACAAACAGTAACAAACAATATTCTATGATTGAATCTAAGGAAAAAGAAAAAAGAATTTTATGATGCAGGGTAACCTTGTACACAGAACCTAGAGAAAGGGGGAGTTTTATTTTGGTGTCATTTTCTCCCTTAGCCTCTCTAGTAATTTAAAAGTATAGTTGCCGAGAGGATTTTTTTTTCATGCCTAATAGTAATTGGAACAAGTTCAACAATTCTCATAAGACACTAAACAATCTTATTCCCTGCATTGTTAAGACGTGTTCAGTCGATTGTATTTGATGATGAATATTTATTTGCCCATCAATATGAACAGGTTTTTTTTTGATCAAGGCATTTTTATAGGTTAATTATATCCTGTAAAAAAGGAAATCACAAAAGCAGCTGTCTTCACAATCCCAAGAGCAACACACTGTAGACAGTTTTCATTCTTTATTCCGAGTATATAGCAAGGTAAAGTGTACATCTTTTAAGGTCATGCCAGGATGTTCCTTTTCTAACAGATCGTGCCTTGTTCATGGTATTTAGTGAATGGATGTAAGAAAAAAAAGGAAGATTGGGTGAGAAGGAAGTAACACCCCTTCAACTTGAAACTAAGCACTGAAGCTTTGTCTTACTGGCTTCCTCACATGGATTCAACCATTCATTACTGTGCGTCTACTTTGTCCCGGGCATGCCAGTAGATGCTGGGTAATGCAAAAGTTCATATAAAATAGTTTCTTCTCTCCGTGTTATTATATACAGTCCACTGGGGAGAAGAAGAAATGGAGACAATTAACCCCAATGCTAAGTGGTAAGTACTAGAATGATCACGTATCTGTGTGTTACTTAACATGCTTCAAAGCACTTTCACAACTGTTATTTTATGTCCTCCTCATAACAAACCCACTTGATAAGTTATTGACCCTGAGATTGTCAATTAATATAACCGGACGCCTAGACACAAGAAGGGTGCTCAACTCTGCACACATTAAGGAGAACCAAAGACGCCGATGGGGACCCAGTCACCTTTCTCCTGAAGAGTGCAGTGGAGTTAATAAGAAAGGGGCAGTTTTGTTTTGTTTAAGTAATGATGATGATCATGATAAAGAAGAGCTGACCTTGCAGCTTCATCACTAATAGCATCGAACTCAGAAGGAAAGAACAATCCAGACAAAGCCAGCACCATTAGTTGTGTCGAGGTTTTCCCACCCAGGGAAGGCTCTAGGGTCAGTGATTCTGGATCTGTGGCACTGACGCTGGAAAGCTGACTACAGACTACAAGGACCTCAGCTGTCATCCTGAGTAGCTAAGGGAAGCCACTTCACAGGCAGTGTACAGTCAGGCATGGTGGCTCACCCTTGTAACCCAGCACTCTGGGAGGCTGAGGCAGGTGGATTGCTTGAGCTCAGGAGATCAATACCAGCCTGAGCAAGAGTAAGACACCGTCTCTACTAAAAATAGAAAAACTAGCCTGGCATTGTGGCAGGCACCTATAGTCCCAGCTACTTGGGAGGCTGAGGCAAGAGGATCTCTTGAGCCCGGGAGTTTGAAGTTACTGTGAGCTGTCAGGCCACAGCACTCTCCCCAGGGCAACAGAATGAGACTCTGGCTCAATCGAAAAAAAAAAAAAAAAAGATGAAGCAGTTTATAACTAAAGACTTTTTACTGTTAAAGGCTTTATTCTTAAAGACCTTAGGTCTTCAAGCATAAGAGTAAAACAGTAGGTTTTGTGTTTTAAGACAACTTGGGTGTCCACACACGGAAGATTGCCTGGAGACAGTGACTTAGCACATTGGACCAGCGGGAGAGAGAGAGACACCGCCTACGGCAGAGGACATGGGGGGAGAAAGGGAGGAAAGGTGTGCATGGAATCCAGAAACACCCTTAGATCCCAGGCACAGAACCCAGGCAAAGCCCCAAGGGATGTTCCTCATTCTCTGCCGTGCTGCAGATGCCCACGCAAAGGGTTCAGTGAGAGAATCCCTTTATCCAGCACCCTCTTCCAGAGAACATGAACCTGCCAGGCAAGAAGGTAAAATCTAAAGATGCAAACAAATACTTCTTAGCCTGTAAAGAAAACCAGCAGATGAGTTCATTTGCAGAAGGATATAGTACAAGGTGTGATTATAATAACCACATACCACAGGGATTTTTGCCTCCTGAATAGGGTGAAATGGCACATCTTGCCATCACTTGTCAGTTTCTCGAATGTGTCGGTTAGGAAATGTGTCACTGATCCTGCTGTTCTCAGTTCTGTGGGCAGCCTCTGTGCTCTTCTGCTTACAAAACTCCCATGAAGGACAAAGTCCCAGGGAGAGCCATCTTTCCTCAGGGAAGGAGCTGGCAGCCTACCAGGCCTCCGAAGGCTTGTTGGGAGTCATTGCTGCTAAATAGCACTCTTAGCCAAAGGCACGGAGAATACTTTCCTTGTCTTAACAATACTGAGCATTTTTGTAGCACTTTCTAATCTTTAGTTAATCTCAACACCATCCCTATGAGATAGGTAAGGATAATTATCCTCATTTTACAGATGAGGAAACAAACACTAAGAGGGTAAATGACTTTGACAAGGTTATTTAGTGAGCTGGGGAGGCAGAGCTAAAATGCAGACAACTTGCACAACTAGAAAAATAAAATGCCCCCTTTTTTTTTCTAGCACATAACAAATATAATTCTAATGTATTGTATTTAAGCAATTCATATGATGTAATTGTTTTTCTTTTGATCTAGATGACTTGGGAGCTTAAATCTCATCCACTGAATCATGGTGTGGGGATGGGCAGTGAGTAATTGGCAATATATGTTGCTCTTAGCTGCCGCCAGCGCTATGCTGGCTACTGATGCCAGAGGGAAATGGAAGAGGATTCGGAAAGAACTACCATAGACCGTGGCTTTGACACTGAGTTCAAGGGAAGGAAAATTATTAACTTTAATATCACTACGTAAGGAGAGATAACTTTAAAGAGCTAAAGGGTCAATCATGGCAAATATCAAAATATTAGGGAAAAAAATCAGAACTTATTAAACCATATAATCTTAGCCCTGCCAGTCTACACACAAATAAATTATCCAACGTAGCTCAGAAATATTTTGTCTCAATATTTGTCCAAAGTGACAAAAGGATTGATGGATACTTCAACACCATCCATTAGCTAGGGACTAAGTGTGAGAACAAATACTAATTTAAAATTTAACTTTTACAGTTTAGATATTTTTAAATAAATGATTTTAATAAAATGATGAGTTTTTCCACGTTAACTATTTACAAAATAGTAAACCTATAAAGAAGTCAAGGTCTTCTAATCAATCCTATTTCCAAAAGTCAATGTATTCTTTGCACTTAACAGAAATTGCCATAAGAATTGTGAGATTATAATTTCTTATCAACATGAATAGACATTCACAGGCCACCCACTTGTGTATCAGCTTCTCTGGGACTAATGTTACACAACTTTAGCGTCTCTGCATTGATGTAGGCAACAAGGATGTGTGTTGCCCAAGAGTCATGGAGTTTGCAGTTATTAAGCTAGTATAAAGTAGTTGCTGTGATATTAGATTTTTTATGAATGTATATATAACAGATTTCTCTTATCTATTAATTCATGTACATCCTAGGAATAGCGACTTCCTGGGAAAGACTTCAGGAAGATAAAACAACAAAGAATTCACTGTCAATAGCACATCTAGAAGGACATTTTTATATCCTTCATCCAATGTTTTTTAATTATATGGGGTCCGTCCCCAACATGGAAAGAGAATTTTTTTTTTTGAGACAGAGCCTCAAGCTGTCCCCCTGGGTAGAGTGCTGCGGCATCACAGCTCACAGCAACATCCAATTCCTGGGCTCAAGTGAGTCTCCTGCCTCTGCCTCCCAAGTAGCTGGGACTACAGGCTCCCACCACAATGCCCCGGCTACTTTTTGGTTGTAGCCGTCATTGTTGTTTGGCGGGCCCAGGCTAGATTCAAAGCCACCAGTTCAGGTGTATGTGGCTGGCCCCTTAGCCGCTTGAGCCACAGGCACCGAGCCAAGAGAAATTTTAAACTCAAACATAACCAATGAAAATCTCAATATTCTCCTTAAGACATGGGCTTACCTAACTCCCAAACACAAAATGCAATAAAAATTTCTAATGACCTTGTCTTAGAACTGTTTTCCAAACTTTTTTATCTTACACCACACTTGAACCTATAGTTAAATTCCCATGGCACACTTAAATTATGTTGATCCAAAAAAAGAGTAAAAAAAAAGAAAATACTAACTGTGCTTAGAACTTCTTTTTAAAATAATTTCATCAATGGTCTTTAAAAATTTTCGCAGCACTCCTAAGATCCTCTCATGGCACCCCAGTGTGCCTCTGCACACTGGTTGAAAACCACTGTCATAGAATGGAGTAAAGAACATTCATTTTATCCTTTATCCTTGGCTGTTTTGTATTTTCCTCAGTTTATCTCTGTTTCCAAATGTCCCTTCCCACTCTTCACCAGACCCCTCTCTCAACATGCCCCCTCCTCCTCACCCCCAGCACCCAGCCCCACTCCTTCGGGGCCCCTTCCGTCTCACCTCCTCTCTGGCCCTTGTTCCCTTGGGCTGCCTCCAGGTTTTTCTATCCTCCCCCCATCTCTTTTTCCTACACAATAATTCAGCAGACACTTGAATTTCCTACATGAATTCTCATCCATCTGCCCGGCAAAACACTGAATCTTCCTCTATGACCAATTTCTTTAAAGAGTATAAAAGAAAGAGCATATCAATATTTACCATTTGATATATTTCTTAATGCAAATCAGAGATAGAGGGAAAAGAACAGAGGCTATATGAAAAATGAATGGAAATTAAGAGAGAGAAATGTGAACCCGGAGACGTGTAAAACTGGGAAGGCGAAATAGCTGATAAAGGTCCAGCGGATAGAGACATTTAAAAGCAGCCTTACAAGTCCCGGAATTTGCCTCTGTGAAATCAGAAAAGAGAAGGAAAACGATCAGCGATCATAGCAGACAACAAGCGTCCCGCAGCAGGACACCCCTTCCCCAGCAGGGGGGTCTCTCTCCTGTATTGGCCTCTCAGAATCAGTGTTCACAATCAATCTCTATTGAGCAGGGACAATTTCAGTCTACTGAGTGAATCTTTGAAAACCTACTAAAGAAAATCTCTAAAGAGGGACTTACTGCGGCACAGCGACTGTGCCAATGGCAAAGAAAGGTCGCAGGCCTCCCGCGGGATGGTAACCCACCACCAAAGCCTCCGGTGATCTTTTCATTTCTTTTGCTGGCCACTGAGGGCATGAGATCGGTTCGGGAAGGACGGTAGAAAGAACGATTAAAAAATATTTGAAAGACACTAGCCTGTCAAGAGTGGTAAAGAAAAAAAGAAGGAAATGCTCCCGAGGCTTTGTGAGAAAGGTCTATTTAATGCTGCAGAAGCGGCAAGGTGGTAGATTATCGCAGCCCTGATGGGGACTGGGCGGGTCGGGGGCACGTGGTTACTTGTTGAACATTGCACTTGAGCAGGCTCAAAAAGAAAATGAAGGTGTCATTTAGCTGGTCTCCTAAATCAAGGAGAAAAGAGTGGGAGAATTAACAACAAAGACACTGGCAGACAGAAGTTTGTTAAATCTTTAGAGGCAGCTCCTTGTTAGGAATCTCCAATAAGAAAAGTGAGACTGAACTCACCTCTGAAGCTATAGACGGGCTCGGTATAATTAACAAATGAATGTCAAGTTGAGGGTGGGAAACAATACATAAATACACAAGTAAAATAACAATTATATTAGCCAGAGTTCTCCAAATATCTGGACTTCCCCTGACCCAGCTACCTGGACACGTAAAATTAACTCTCACAATAAACAAACAAGCAAACAAATAAACAAAACTGAAAACCCTTAGAAACAGAGGCTAAAGAAAGATGGAAGATGTTTCCATGAAATTTTCAAACACCAGCCAACCATTCAGACTCCAGGGAAATCTGTAATGTGAGTGATTAGAGACTACTACTAAAATTTACAACCCTGGTGGGGCCCCGTGACTCACGCCAGTAACCCTAGTACTCTGGGAGGCTGAGGAGGGTGGATTGCTTGAGCTGAGGAGTTAGAGACCAGCCCGATCAAGAATGAGATCTCTACTAACAGTATAAAAACTAGCCAGGTGTTATGGTGGCTGCCAGTAGTTTTAGCTACTGAGAGGCTGAGGCAAGAGGATCACTTGAGCCCAAGAGTTTGAGGTTGCTGTGAACTGTGATGCCAAAACACTCTATGGAGGGCAACTGAGTGAGACTTTGTCTTAAAAAAAAAAAAAAATCACTATTTTCCTAATAGGTGCAATGAAATCTCATTTCCAGTACAGGCAATTCAGAAAGGAAAAATGAGCTCAGCACCTGTAGCTCAGCAGCTAAAGCATCAGCCACATGCACCATAGGTGGCAGGTTCCAACCCAGACAGGGCCTGACAAACAACAATGACAAGTACAACAACAACAACAAAAATAGCTGGGCATTGTGGGGGGCACCTGTAGTCTCAGCTGCTTAGGAGGCTGAGGCAAGAGAATCATTTAAGCCCAAGAGTTTGAGGTTACTGTGAGCTGTGATGCCAAGGAACTCTACCCAGGGTGACATAGTAAGACTCTATCTCAAAAAAAAAAAAAAAGAAAGAAAGAAAGAAAGAAAAAGAAAAAAGAAAGAGAGAAAGAAAGAAAGGGGGAAGTAAGTAAATAGTATGTACCAATAAGTATGGAGCCTGCCTCTCAAATTTCGTGAGCCACAGAGGCACCTCAAGGGTGAGCTTGTTGAATGAGTACAGATCTTGGCACTGAGCCCCAGGCTTCTGAATCACTTAGACTGGGGTAAAACATAAGAATTCACATTTCTAATAATCTGCCCAGTCATGTAGACGCTTCTGGTCTGCCAATCAGATTTTTAATAGCAGTGATCCAAAATGCGTAATTATAGCATGGACTTTTAGGTTTCCTTTAAGTCCTGATTTACGGCAAGCAGTCACCAGGGGCCTGAATCCCCAAGCAGCTTGCTGAGACCCCTGCCGTCCATCTTTCCATCTCTATACCTCAGTTTCCTTTTATGTGATCTAAAGATGGCCATCCTGAATGTTCTAGCATATTTTGATAATTAGGTATGTTCTTAATTGCAGGTGAGGCCCCTGCTTATACAATTCAGGTTTCAAACCTTTTGAAATCCTAATAGAGAGAGTGCTTTCATACAAGTATCCTCCGTGTTATTTTTTTAGACCCTTACCATATCAACCAAACCCAGCAGAAGCTGTCTGCAATCTACAGCCAATTCACACTTGCCCCAGATAGTAATTATAGGAAACTTATGACTTTTCTGTTTGTAAAGGCTGAAGTTTTGAGGACATAAGCAGCTTCCAAATGTCAAGCACTCAACAGAGCTTCCCCCTCCAGTCAGAGGCCGCCGCAGCTGCTTCTGCGGAAGGAGAGTAGAGTTTCTGATATTAGAAAAGGGATTTACTCAGACCAGGCTTGAATTGACCCACGGGGCAAAAATCATTTGTTCAGTTAGCCTTTTCTGCAAGGGAGAGAACATTTTATGCCAGAGACTTTTTATTCCCTAGCCTGACCCTACTTCTGGCCTCTTAGCTAAGGCAAAGCAAATGGATAAAGACATTCTTATTTTTTTTCCTAATAGGTGCCATGAAATCTCATTATTTCCAAAAAAAAAATCTTCTTTACCAAATCTATCACCTAAGTTTGAAAAAAAAAAATGCCCACATTAATATGATACAAAAGATTTGCTCCATCAACTAGTCTTGGCAATGAACATCCCAAGTGAATTCAGCCCTTTCCTCCTGGACTTGCTTCTCCTCCTTTCTTTTCTAGGTTCCTTTCCCATTTCTTGATTTTTCTCTCCTCCTCCTGATAAAAGGACATTACGTGATTCAAGTTAAAACTCGTCATCATCCTCCTCATCATAAATTGATTCAACATCATTAAGTACAATCAGGCGGCAGCATCATCATCATTATCTTGGGCAGCCGGAGATGCCAGCCCTGCCCCGCCCTTCCTCACTTCCTTTCCCACAGCTTACAGATACGAGGACCTTTATTCTTACCGTCCGCCTCCCTGTTTATGAATATAAAAGTTATTTTCCCTTTCTGCCTCCCTCTGCCCCCATACTGGATACGGCCAACTTCATTTCGGTTGTTGCTTGTCATTATTCATTTTACCAGCAATTACTTACAGCTCTTGAACTGAAAATAAATTGGCAGGGAAAGCTGGCATTGGACAGTGTTTGAGATTTCACTCGATGGTATAAAGACGTGGAAATGGCCTCCTCTGAAGTTCCAATGCTCTAGATTGTCCTATTAACCAGTTAAGAGAGTATGCAAGATGATTACTTCAAAGCTCTATCTGCTGCAATTATTTCTAAGTATGCCTCTGCTGAAGAGGTTTAGGTCACAGTGCCTAAGGGTCATTTCCAAGTTAAAATCATGCTTCTCTTTTCAGAGTAGAATGAAACGTCAACTTAGTGGCAGCTCACAGAAGGAGGGGGTGTGCTCACAGTCATCACAGGGTTACAGCTCAAGCCCAGAGATCTCCTCCTAGATAAATAACCTCGCACTGGCTTCAAACACTGTTGTATTTCCTAATTGGTAGCACATACTTCTTTGCTGGATAAATGGAACAGACTAGATATGGCATCATCTTTAATTAATTGGTGTGCTAGCTACTTAAGAGGGCGCACACCACTTGTGTTATTAAACAGTGTCATGTCAGATTTAATGGATGTCATTATGGGGGTTCCTTGGGGATCAATCCTTGGGCCATTGTTATTTATGATCTTTATAAATGAGCTGACAAGGCCGAGTTCTGGGTGTAGCCTGCCTTTGTGCTGATGCTACACTCCTGAGCAGAAGTGCTCAGTCACTGAGCCAACTTTGAAGCTGCCCTGTTTCGGGATTCCTTGGTTGGAAGTGGAATTGTTTTAAACAAAGCAAAGCCAAGTGCTTGGGTGTTCTGTGGAGCAATTCTCCAAAACTTTGTCCATGCAAAGATAAAAATTAAATCCCCAGGTATGTCTGTGGTCAGAATGATTTGAGAGAAAATACTGATGCTGACAAATGTGTTCACATTTAAATCAGACAAAGAAAGTTGTATTTGGAGAGATCACTCTGAATATTTTGATTCTGAAAATTTAGACAACTTTCTGCGATGCGAGTAATAGGGAGCATCGCAGTTTTAGCGTCAATTTTTGCCTCCTCTTACGGGTATCGCCTGATCTCCCCGGACTGCATCAGGCAGGCTTCCTGCGTGCCCTCCCACAGCTGGGCTCTCCTTTTTAGCAGTCTCACTTACTGGAATTTCAGCTCTTTGAGGGCAGGACCACATCTGTTACTCTGCAACCCTAGAGCACAGCCCAGAAGAGAAGGTCTCCCAGCTACAAAGAAAATGTTAATGGAACGAGTGTATCAGTTTGTATTTCAGTCAGAAGGAGAGAGGGACAGAGTCACACAGAGAGAGAGACTGTAGGTATTACAGAGAAAGGAGTCAGGAATAACCTGAATGGAGGAGCTGCTGGAAGTGTGAAGATCTACAAGGCCGTATGTGAAGGACACAGCCCTTCAACACTTCAGCCTGGGGCCCTGCAGTGGGCGGGGACTCCAGAGTCCATGGAGAAGTTTAAGAAGCTGCAACAACCTCAGAAGGGACAAGAATGTGGAATCTCAGCATCTGCCATGTGTGGTCAGAAAAGCCTGTGAGGCCACGGCATGTGGCAGGGACAATCTTCTGAGAACCCCAGCGTCACCCCCTCTGTTGGCTCCTCCTTGTCAGAACTGAACTCAGGACCATTAAGGAAGGAGATTACGAGAAGTGTGGCTCCAGCTTCACCTCCACAGAGTGGAGGAGAGAGCTCAGGTGTGGGAGCGGGGACGCAAAGCTCACAGCAAAAATCCTGGTACACGATGTAAATAAAGTAAAACCCTCTCAATACCCAGGAACACACTTAGTCACCAGCTCAACGCAAGGGAGAGGTGGCTTTGGCCAGGACACTGTTTAAATATCAGCTAACATCAACACAGGAGAAAAGGTACCTGCCAACTTGCCTGTACATATCTGATCTTTCCAGTCAGGCTCTGAGATATAGATTAAACATGGGCAAAGGGGGAAAAAAGAACTACCTCTGTCAACAAAGGTTCCTATTCTAATAGGCTGGGATGGGCAACAGTGAGCAGGATTTAGGTACAGTCTGTTGAAAATGATTGAGGATACGGGGTTGAGAATAACTTATATTTTATGGTTTAACACTAAGTATCATTGGAAAAATACCAGCTCGCTCTCTCTCTCTCTCCGCATTTTAGACATCAATGTCATTGAATCTGCCCAAACGGTCTTACTATGGTGGCTTGGCAGGCAGCGATGGCATTGTTACAGATTCAGAACCGGTTCCACGTGGAGCTCCCTTCCAGTTTCATTTCTATGCCACTCTGCCTGCACACAAGGACACGGTAAACAATTGTACTGTAAGCAAATGTGTCTTGTCACAGTTAGACACCATACGAGTACAATTATTGCAATGTTATTCTTTTGGGACCCTTGATGGGCCAGGCAAGGGGCCATCACTCCTCTCTAGCACTAAAAATGGGAACTGTGGACCGGGAGCTGTGACTTCAGTAAGACGGAACTCACGGGATGGAAAGAAAAGCCCAAAACTGTTCTCTTTCCTTTCCTTGCATGTCCGTCTTCTTCTTACATATTTCCCTGAAGATGTTAAGTCTAACATTGCAGCAGAGTTCTCAAAAAAGTTCTACGGTGAGAAAATCAGAAAATGAAGAACTGTTTGCTTTAGCTTGACAATTATTTGCTCCTGAAGAGGACAGAACTCTGTATCAGATGGGACTTCTGGCAATCCAACCCTAGTTAGGGCTCATGTGTGTCCTCCATGAGCATGTACTGAAGGGCTCAGTCTGTCCAGGGCACCATGTGAAGTCCTGGGGTGGCACAAAGGTGAATCCAAAACAAGCTGCGTCCATAACAAGTGTCCAGTCTGGGGTGGGAAGCAAAATAAGCTTCCGGACAACTCCAATACAGACGTGAAATGCTAAACTATTGAAATTCCCTGCTGTGATGTAGAAAGTTAGGGAAGGTTTGATAGATGGGTCAGTGGGTTCTGCTTTGTAATGTGACTGGGATATTGGAACTCCCTCCAGGTGGGAGAACTGATTTTATCAAAGTCACACATGACCTTCAGGTTGAGCATCTGACCCGGCTCATGGGTGTTCATGGACACAGCTGACTACTCCGTACTACTTTTTTTCACTGAACTTCCAGGACACTGCAGCCTTGGCTTTCTCCTGTCTCAGTGACTGCTACATTTTCTCCTCCAGCCATACTGGTCCCCTGTCACTCGTTGGACATGCTAGGAACTCACCCACCTTAAAGACTCTACCCCGGCTATCCATCAACCTGCATCTTTCTTTTCTCAAGTAACCACAGACTAACTCTTGCACCTGTTCTGAGTTTTTTCCCAGATCTTACGGAGGGTGGAATGGTGCCCCCTACACTAGAAATGGGTCACTATCTTGGCCCCAGACCCTGTGGATGTATGGTTATTTACGAAAAGGTTCTTTGTGGATGTATTTAAGTTAAGGATTTTAAGACGAGAGCATCCTGGATCCTGTGGGGGTGCCCTAAACCTGGTGACAAGTATCCTTATAAGAGACACAAACAGAAAGAAGGAATGTCGAGGAGACAGACAGTGGAGTGATAACATCACAAGACAAGGAATTCCTGGAGCCAGCAGACACTACGAGAGGCAGGGAAGCTTTCTCCTGGAGAGACTGCAGAGGGAACACAGTCCTGCCAATACCTCGATTTCAGACTTCTGGCCTCCAGAACTATGAAACAACAAACTTTTGTAGTTGTAAGCTATCTGGTTTGAGGTCATTTGTTACACATGGCCTAGAAAACTAATATACATGTCAAGTTTTCAATGATCCTTACCTTGACCATTCTTTTAAAAATGTCTTCCGAGTATCCCTGGTATTTGGGGTTTTGTTACCCTGTCCTACTTTTATAGCACATATCCTTTTCTAAAACACTTTTTCCTATATATATTCTATATGTAGTTTATTACCCATCTTTAACTAGAATATACAAGCTACAATGACAAGGATTGGGGTACATTTTGTTCACTGATGCATCCCATCTCCTTTAAATAGCTCCACGTGTTAGGTCCACAATAACATTAGCTAATGAGAATGGTCACAGAGGACACACAGGCAGTATTTAGTGACCAATGGACTCCCCTGGCTTGAGTTTACAAATGGGTCCTGAGCTATAAATCTGGAAAACTAGAACCAGGAGAAATTTGGATTACAGAAGATCGTGGCTTCAAACTTGTGAACAAATAGAACTTGATGTGGGGACATTGTGAGGCTAGAGCTATGCTTGGTTACACAAACTTGTTTCCCTTTTTGTTGAAAAAATCACCTAATATAAAACCCCCGTCTTCTCCTGATTACTGTATTCATTTGTCCCAAGGGAGGAGAGATGGAATTTACTTCACTGGTAGAGATGGATAAAGAGTAAAGTCGACCCGCGGAGTAGGATCACACTCTTCCTTTTTTCTCTTTTGAAAGACTGCTCGCAAGTGGACATGCTCTGGTTTCCTGCCCTACCAACCACGCAGATGGACAGCCCCCTGCATTGAGGGGCCATCTGAGTTCAGTGCCACGTGTTTAAGTGTAGCTGACCTGAGTCACAGGAACAGCAATGGCACCTGAAAAGAAGGCATGCTTTCTCCTTTCTTACACTATGATCTTGTAGAAGGAATCACCAAAATGGGCAAAGGTCCTTTCTTCACTGTCATCAAGCGAACTGCCCCCGTCCCTGATTCCCATATGACATCTCAGTTTGACCTAGAACATGGAATTAAGAGCCACCCACAAAAGCAAAAGATGTGTTATTAAGGTAGAAATGAAATGACTCTTGAAACATTGATAATTAAGAATATTTTGGAAACTAAAGCAAGAGCCATCAAGACGCACTGGTCTCCCAGAAAACAAAGTGGAAACACTTCTGTTTTGAGAGTAGAGAACAGCCATTTTCAGCCACTGTGCTGTGAAGGATCTTAGGTGTACCAAGAAAATTTGTAAAGATCCTTCATTAAATTATTTTCAGAAGAAGGTCAAAGCACAGTAAGTCTATTCTTTTTTTACTCTTTTTGGATGGTGGGGAATCAACAAAATTTAAGTGTGGTGTAAGATTCTAACTACAGGTGCAAGCATGCTATGAGATAAAAAGGTGAGAAACACTGATATAGAGTGAGAGCAATTCAACACAGATCCAACTTCTTTCTTTCTTTATTCTTATTTTTATTTATTTATTTATTGAGACAGAATCTCATTATATCACCCTCGGTAGAGTGCTGTGGCATCACAGCTCACAGGAACCTCAAACTCTTGGCCTCAAGCCATTCTCTGGCCTCAGCCTCCCAAGTAGCTGGGACTACAGGCGCCTGCCACCACGCCCAGGTATTTTCGTTGTTGTTGCCATTGTTATTTTCCAGGCCGGGGCTGGGTTCGAACCTGCCAGCCTCAGTGTATGTGGCTGGTGCCCTACTCACTGAGCTATGAGCGCCTCCTACCTTCTTTATTATACTAGCTTTTTTTAATCTGGGCAAATTATTTGTCTTTTGGCCTCAGTTTCTTCATGTAAATTTAGGGTTAAATTTTCTTGTTTATGAGGTTCTATTAAATGAGTGTGAAATGACCCATGTTCATCGCATCCTTTACATTTGTATGAGAACAGACTTCTGCTAGAGTAACAACCTTGGTTTCTTTCCTCCTCTCTCATAAGTACCGAGGAAGGAGGAATTACTTCTCGTCTTTCTCAAAAGCAGCCACTTAACAGGTGCACATAATTTCTGCTCCTCCATGATGATGTCAGCTTATGGGGGCAGATCTCAGAGAGCAGAGCCCTGCAGCCACCCTGAAGGAAGCTTGTCTAACTAGAAGGTGAAGTACTAACAAATCCTATTGTGACCACAAATGTAGTCCTTGTCCTCAATTCAGCTTTTATCAGCAATTTGTCTTCCACTTCGTGGACTTTTATATTTACTATTCAAGTTCCAAATTTTGGGTGAGGGGTGGTACATTATTAAGGGCGTCCCTCAAAACTCCAACATCTACAAATGCAAATTGCTGCAATTATTATGCACTATCTGTAAGCTGTGCTTGCTAATGACCACTGTGCATATTTACTTTTGCCCATTTTCTCTGCCAGAGAGTACAGAAATAGCATTATCTTAAAGTTCAAATTTTCTACGTTAATAGAGAATCAAAACAGGGTGAAGAAAGAATAATATTACTCAGTAAACTATATGGATTTATAAAGTTCTTCACTGTATACTTCATTAAAAATAAAATATAGTCTCTTTGCTTCTACTTTTAAAATGGCTCTGCTGAGTGGGGACGCGCGGGCATGCACGTGTGTGTGGGGGTGTGTGTGCATAGCCTTCATCAGAAGAATTGCTCTTTCTGATCTTTAGGAAAAAAGCTTATTGATGAAAAGTTTGTTCCTCCATCCTGCCACCCTCTCCACCCCACCCCCACTCTTGCACTCCCCCAGTTAAGGTCATTATCACCAGGATCAAAGAAGAAATGGGCCTTTTGTTTGTTTTTTCTTTCCAGCCTCAGATGGTTAAAAGACATTGCTTCTTGAGCTTAATCACTAAATACCACAATATTCTCCAAGCCTGGGTTATATGGTTATTTAAGGGAAAACTAGTTGTTTTAATATGGTTATTGTAGCCATACATTACATTTTTATGAGTTTTTATATAGCACTATTACTTGTATGGTAATCTCCGGAATATTGTTACAATTTGTTTTATGTGTTAAGTATTACAAGAGGCCTTGCTAGCACTGCGCTAGTTAAAGGTCTGGAAGCATCTCATCGGATTCGAGCACATTCTCTGCCTTGGACCATTTCTTATTACCATGGGCTCCATAGGCAGCTCTTTTGCTCACTGGTTCAAGCCATTTGCTACTAGAAATGTTAATTCCTTTTCTTCCAAAGTAGATCGTCTTCAGCGAGTCTGGGAAATTGCCTGGGTTTCACACACTGATCTGACCGTGCAGAAGTCTTCAGTTTGCATTGCCAGCCTGGTAAGTGCTGCTCCCTTCCATTCCTGCATGCCAGCACGGGGCCTGTCTGTGACCCAACCCTTATTTCTCTAACTTCCCAAACTGTACTATAGTGCCTCGTAGTCTCTTCCGTGTATGTTTGAAAATTACGGATTTCAGGTGCTGTTATTTTCACACCCCTGGAACCATAACGCTTTCGGTTTCTCTCTCTTCACAAAGAGCAGCGATTCCTCAGAGAGGGCCACTCTGGAGTTGTCGTGACATCTTATTTTACTAGTGAGACAGTTGATAGGAAAGCAGTTGCTGTTATTCAAGCAAGACCAGCTTACTTCTGCTGCCACGGATTAGAGCATGAGTAACAAAATCTGACAATGCACAGGAATCCCTGGGGATAGGAACCCCATGCTCACAGCTTATTTTGTTTCCTTGGAAATTGCTCCAAGCTCATTAAGTGCACTTGTTGTTTTCTGAGAGTTTTTCGCTTTGGGCCACCATAGAGAAACACGTTTTTACACGCCGAACATTCACCAGGAGATGGACACAAATCGCAGATGGCATCCAGTCCCCTAACTGCAAGGAATTCTAGCTTTAAATCCCTCTTAATATCCACAGCCAGAGAATAAAGAGGAGAAATAAGATTACATGCCAAATATCACGGTCTTGTATGATCTTAAAAAACTAGTCTGTTTTTGTTAAATTCCATTTGAAGGGGACGAAGAGAGAATTTCCAGTTTAGGTTAGAGCGTAGTAAGTTGCAAGGTGTGTTTTCTTCCCACCTGAACAATGACCCAGTTAAGCTACAAAATCATAGAATTTAAAACGGCCGGGGAATTAAAGAAACAAAAATAAACTAAATTTCAGAAAACAATGAATTTTCGGAAGAGAACTGACGGCAGCTGTTGAAATGGCAGAAGCAGAAAGGATGAACCGGACAGCCTTGTATAAACTTATAATGAGCACATGGGGGTTGGTATTAGAATCACTAGAAGACTTGGACTGAGTCTGCATCGCCTTGCCAACACTTGCCCGTGACACATCGCCAGGTACACAGATGTCATACGCCCAAGGCTGGGGCAGGGCAGGCATTCCAAGAGAGATTTCCCCCTGAGGTTTACAGGGCTCTCCCCTGGTGTAAGTCAGTGGCAAAGCCAGATCAGGGAAGCTGAAGAAAATCTCTCTGAGGTATACTTGGAGGCTTCGTAAGTGAAGTCCCTGACAGCAAAAAAATCCACAAAAGGGAAGGAAAGCCAGGAAAAAAAAATTATTTAAGATACTCCAAGCCTTGGCCCAGTATAACATAGAAGTCTTCCACAAGCTAGAGTAAGACAGCCAGGTAGAAAGGGTCCTCCTAAGGTACAGAAAGCTGAACATGGAACAGAGGTGAACAGAGTACTCACCAGTGACCCACAAAACAAGTGGGTGGGCTGTAGAGGACGGAGAGGTCACCCCACCGGGAAGAGCGGGCAGGAAGATGGAAGCACAAGATCTCTGGAATTCCTCAGACATTCAGCCACTGGTGATTTGCCCCTAACTAAAGCTGCAGCTAAGTCCAAATCCACCTCAGCCATGTGGTTAATGATAATCACTGCACAGTCCAATAGCCTCACTGTGGGGGACATGCTTTTTCTATGGAAAATGTTTACTTCTATTTCTACAGCTTCATATAATTAAAAATTATGAGACATGCAAAGTACCAAGAAAATGTCACCTATACTTCAGAGAGAAGAGAGAAGCAGACCCAGAAGTGTTATTGATGTGGAATTATGGAGGGAAGGATTTTTAAATCCTGTGGTCTTGCATTTAAATGTGTTAAGGAACTTTGGGGGAAAAGTAGACAACATGTATAAGGAGGTGGGGAACTTGAACAAAAAAAAGGACCCCCCCCCCAAATAGAGGAAATATAAAAGACAATAGCAGAAATAAACAATGTATACTATGGGCTTAACATAAGGCAAAACAGAAGTGGAAATAATCCATGAACTTGAATATAACTCAACATAAATGATTCAAAAACTGGAATGCAAAGAAAAAAATATTAGAATGAAGTTTACACAATCTGTGGAACAATATAAAATATTAAATAGTCAAACATGAAAAATTAGAGCATCAGAGGAAAAGAAGAGAGACAGTGGGGCGGAGGAAACATTGGATTGAGAAACAGATGATTGAGGAATTCGCAAAACTGATTGAAGGCATCAATTCCAGGATCCAAAAAGCAAAGCAAACATCAAGCAAGATAAATTTTTAAAAAATCATATTTAGGCACCACATATTCAAAATGCTGAAAACTAAAGAAAATGAGAAACAAAATGTCCAAAGAGGAAAGATTTATCATATACTGAGAAACAAGAGAAGGGACTCATGGCTGGCGTCATCAGAAACGAGGAAGCCAGAACACAGGTGAGAAATATATTAGAACACAAAATAAGAAAAAAAATCCTCAAATCATATATCCAACAAAAAATTCCAACAGTTACTAAGTTGAAATGGAGAAATTTTTAAACATTTAGGAAGAAGCTAAAAGGATTAATTTCCAGCAGACATGCCCAATAAACAATGTTAAAAGAAATTTAAAGACTAACAAAAATTGATGCCAGAGGCAAGATCAGAAAAAAAGTAAAAGCAACGGACAGCTTTGTTAGTGGACATGAAGGATGGTAAAATCACTTGGAAGGACTGTGAGGCAGAGTCTTACAAAATTAAGTATACACCTAACCTATAAACTAGCAATGCTACTTCAGGACTTATGCCCAAAAGAAATGAAATAATAAGTTGAGCGAAGGACTTATACAAGAATGTCTATGTGGCCTCATCCAGAATAATCAATAACTAGAAAGATGTATCTATCTGCAGGAGAATGGATAAAAATTTGGGGAAAGAGCTGCAAAGTGGACGATATAAGACAGTAAACTATTGATCCATGCCACATGGTCAAATCTCAAAAACATGTTGAAAGAAAAAACAGACAGAAGAACACATGCTTGAGCTGGGGCAGTGGGACACATCTGTTGTCCCAGCTACTTGGGAGACTGAGATAATAGGTTCACTTGAGCCCAGGAGGTCAAGTCCAGGCTGGGCAATATAGCAAGACCCCTACTCTGAAAAAAAATAAAAAAAGAATACATGCTGAATGATCAAATTTATATGAAGTCAGGAATAATCCACAACATAAGGAACCTACAATGAAAAGAATCGCCTTGGAGGAGCAATGGGAGTGAACTGACTGGGATGGACTTGGGGACTTTCTGCAGCAAAGGAAATGTTTTCTATCTTGTCTGATGAGTCAGTTTCATAGAAACATACAATTGTCACAATGTATCAACCTGAACCTGAACCTCTAAAGTCATTGCATTTTATTGTTTGTGCAATAGCCCTCAATAAAAAAAAAAAAAGGAAGGAAAAGAGGCATAATAGCTTTCTGTAGAGACATTCTATTGCTTTATAGATGCAGTTTTCCAAGTCTTGAATTAGAAAGAGAGAAAGAGAGACTCAGAAGAAGGTGTTGGATTTTTCCCCAGAGAAAACCATATGCTGCTTGACATCACCCCTTTACCCCCGGAGACAGCGTGGAGTGAGAATAGTTGGATTGCTTTTCCCCGAAACAACCCAGCTCAAGTCCAATCAATGTGTGCTGATTGTGGGCGAAGAAACAAAGGCTGGATGTGCAGAACCAGCCTCATTTAATTTAAACTTTCACACTGATCTATATTATAAAAGGGATTTAATTGAAAATGAAAGTAGGTTTAGGTTTTGTTTTCTTTGTTTTGTTTTTAAAAAAATACTACTTCATGTTAATCCCTTCTTACTTACCTATATTCTTAAAGTCAGACGCAGAAGCAAAACAAAGCTTGCTAAACACACAGGGATATCCAGGGAATGGTTTCCTTAGCAATGCTACCCATGTGGACTAAGCACCCAGCCCAAGTTTACAACAGCTACACAAAGACTAAGGACTGCATCGCCTACATTGTTACTTGTGAACTACATGTAGGATTTAAATAATTTATAACAAAAATAATGCCTGCTAAAAAGTTCATTCTTTGAAAGAATTTGTCTAGTACCATAGAACAGGCATATCTCACACTACACATATATAAAAACATATCAATGTGTGTGTGTGGATATGTGTGATTAATAACATAACATCTGGCATTTTGAGGAATTAAAGTTACTGGAATGTCCTACATCATTTTTCAGTGATGACAGTAGCAAATCTTCTGACAGAGATTGAAGAAAGAGTAATGATGTAGATGTTTATTTTGGGAGTTTTTTTTAGGGAGAGTATTTTAAGCGAAGACATATTCCTTAAATCCTAAAACAGAAAGGAATTAGGGGTCATCTGGTTCATCTTCCATGCCCAAACTAGAACTCTCTCTACTGCATTGACGGATGACCTACCTGTCTCTGCTTGAATTCTTTCAGTGACGAGGAAGTTTCTCTCGTTTGGAAGTCAGCCAATCAGATTCCTCTCTTGAGCAAAATGGATGTGCAGCTCGGATACCGACTGCATTCGGGCTGTGGCTGTGAGCGCTGGAGCTGAAAGGTCAGATGGAGTGAAAACTGGAGATGAAAACAGAGGTGGAGGAGAGAGAACTGAGACAGTAAAAACGGGAGAAAGCCACGGTACCAAAAAAGGGAGTGAGCAGAGAGTGAGGGGAGCTGAATGAGCAGAGACACAGACGCAGGAAGCCACGCAGCCCCAGACAGATTCATCTCGCTCCTACCTCTCTCTGTTTTCTCATCCAGACACTCCAATTCCCTATCCTTGGGTTTGAGTATTTCAAAATGTGTGCCATTTGATGTGACAGCCTTTCAGAAAACATAAAACCAAACTAGGCAAATAAACAAAATTGTCTGAGATAGCAATTGTACAGGCACGTATTATCTTGCCACCCAAGCACTGGTCTTGGGGTTGTCTTTTGGGGGTGAAGAAAGGTATTTGAGCTCTCAAGTGGTAGAACATAGGCAAGAAGAAGCCGGGGTGGGGGGGTGAGGAGGTGAGACTGACAATCTGTCAGGACCACTGCAAATGGGACACATTTCTGTCCTTATAAAGTATTCCTATTAATACAAAGATATTTTATGCTAAAAGTAATATTCTCCTCTTTAGGTGGCAAGTGGTGGCCTGGGCTTTTTTACATGCTTGTTAATCTCTCATATTACCTAGGAGATCTGAAGGTGCATTAAATGCCTGTGGCAGACAGCAATTCTGTGTTGAACCCTGGGCATGCCTTATAGTAGACTACAGTTGACAAATTTAGGATTTGGGAGCAAAAGTTCTGTTAGACACTTATTCTCCCACAGCTTCTTGTTTCCTGCTGAGTCCGAGTAGAAACTCAACATGTGGCCAGGAGACACCAAGTTACAGTGTAATCTGAGTTCCCCATCATAAACTCAGTGTGGTCTCTTACAACTAACAATTTGGTGGTTTGAAAATATTATTCTGTTTCTGCAAAATTATGAAAGGAAGAGAAAAAAAAAACAAGGAGATTATAATAATAAGAGTTGATCAGATATCTTTAGCAGCCTGGTCATGAGTAAACACAATAATCATAAATTAGAAAAAGTATGCAGTCTTTGCCTTTGTCCAAGAAAATGTGTTCACTTCCTTTCCTGCAACCTCAGAGAAATTCACCATTTTATTCTGTAAAGAGTATATATTATTAAAAAGCTCCTGCACAGTTAAAGACACTGCAATTAAAACAGACAACCTTCAGAAGGGGAAAAGATATTTACCTGTTACAAATCTGACGAAGACTTGATAATTAAAATCTATAGAGAACGCAAATTAATCAACAACAAATAAAGACCCAAACAATCCAGTTTGTCACTGGCCAAGACATATGAACAGAACTTCTCCAAAGAAGAAAGACAAATGGCCCACAAACGTGAAAAAACACTCCTCATCCCTAATCATTAGAGAAATGCCAATCAAAACTACCTGGATATCACCTAGCCCCAGTGAGAACAGCCCACATGACAAAGTCCCAAAGCTGCAGATGCTGGCGAGGGTTTGAAGAAAGGGGAACACTTTTACACGGTTGGTGGGATTGCAAACTAATACAGCCTCTTTGGAAAGAAGTATGAAAGATCTTCGAAGAACTAAAAGTGGGCCTTTCATTTGATTCTGTGATCCCATTACCAGGCATCTACCCAGGGGAAAAAAAAATTCTACTGTAAGTATATTTACACCAGAATATTTATTGCAGATCAGTTTACAATAACTAAGATATGGAATCAACCCAAGTGCCATCAACACATGAATGGATTAATAAACAAGGATTTAAGTGTGCCATATGGACTACTATTCAGCCATTTAAAAAATGGAGACTTTACATCTTTTGTATTAACCTGATGGAGTTGGAGAATATTCTCCTTAAGTAATATACCACAAGGATGGAAAACCAAGTATCTGGTGTACTCAACACTAATATAAAACCAGGAGATGAACAAATACACACCCTCACAAGAGGAGAACACAAACTCAAGTGGGGTAGCGGGTTTGGTAAGCACTCACCTACCAGGCACACTGTGAGGGTCGATGGCACACCTCCTGGTGAGGGGCACAACTACAACTTGGACGTTACCTAACAAACGCAAACAATGCAACCTGATTGTCTGTACTTACATCTGAATCTGAAATAAAAATAAAATAAAATAATAAAAACAACCAATTATGTGCACATAAAGAAAAAAAGATTGTATGTGAGTTTGGAAGGTGACTTTTTCCTTTAATCCTTCCTTGCTACTCTCAATAGTTTGGGGTAATTCTTCCTTACGCTTCAACTCTTGATATACACTTGTTTCCTTCCATAGTATGGATGTACCTTCACAAGCGTAGGCATTTTTTCAGTTTTTATCTCTAGGAAAAGAAATTTATCTCAAAAGTTGCCAATTGCTCACTTAGAAACCGAATTCTATCACAGTTATGGATAAGAGTGCCTCTGAGTATTACTAGATGATGTAGAAGACATGGATAAGCTTCAGATATTTACCAGAAAATTGGAGTATAATTCTTTCTCCCAGAGAAGAAACTCAGCAACTATATTTTTAGAAGTTCTGTTAATCCCTATCGAATACCAAAAAATGGAACATAAAAAGGAAAATGTCTGAAACATGCTGATATACTCCAGTGATAGCCACCTATCAGGGTGGTGCCTGTGGTTCAAGGCATAGGGCACTGGCCCCATATACTGGAGGTGGTGGGTTCAAAGTTGGCCCTGGCCAAAAACTGCAAAAAAAAAAAAAAAGGAAAAGAAAAGAAAGAAAGAAAGATGGCCACTTATCAAAGCCATTTAGAAAATAAGATTATTTATTATCTTTGCACATTTAAAAGAAATTCTTAATTTAAAGAAAAGAAGTGACCTGAATAAACAATATCTTTCTTAAAAGGTTTGAAAGTCTTCCATTTTAATATTCTTTCAGTTTTAATAAATGCCTACTTTAAAAACATCATTCTCACGAAATTTCCATGAGACAAATTGGCAGGAGATTTTGATAAGGAATTTGGTAACAAGTACTACGTACCAGTGTTTACCCACTTAATCATCACTTTTTGCCCCTTAAAATTAATGTTCCAAGATTTCATAATAAATTCAACGAGGGTTTTGTCTTTTCACCAAAATTCAGCTTAAAGGCTAGAATAAATTGCCACCAAAGGGCAATTGATCTGTGGTAATTTGAGCACATAGAAAATTCTCCTAAGAGAAGAAAGAAAAACAGCTGCCAATCATGTTGTGAATCCACTTTAGTTGATTTAAGATTACAGAAAATTCCCAGCATACATAGGGGGCGCCTTTCAGTCCTAGAAAATACGGGTGTTTTTCTACTTTCCCATCCATCTAAACGATCCCGGATCACTTGATTCATGTTTAATTATTTCACACAAATGTTACAGCTATGGTTTTGACAGATGTAAACAACAATATTCCACTGACAACCAGATAATTCTTGTGAACGAAAGCTGATTATATATACACTGCCGTTTATCAAGCACAATGGGTCAGCTTGCCCTAGTAAGTACAGTACATGAAACTCAAGCTTATGGAAAATGACACCAGTATCTTGTGTTTGGACAACTCAACCAATTTCCAGACATCCTTGATTTCCTCATCTGATTGTCACTGACTGTCTCTGTGAACCTGGGCAAGTCACTGAAACTTTCAGAGTTTAATACTCCCTCTGTAGAATGGGATAATTAAACCACCTTTAAAGATGTTCAGATGAAAGGAGTGACGTAAGGGCAAAGTAATCTGCTCATCAAGAGGAAGAGAAGTCGTAGTCTTCTCATGAAAGTGAGTGATACTAGAAAAACAATGGTCAAAGCAAAAAGAAATTTAGGGAGGTGCCTGTAATTATGACAGGCTAATTTGACCAATTTATCCATTAAGACAGGAATGTATTTCATTTAATATATTATATCTTCTGTAAGACCAGAGACCCCATCTTTGCAATTCTTTAATGACGGTAGTGTCTCAAAAGAGTTATTCACTATATGATTTATATTTACCATGAGAATTTTAAAAACATTGCTCAATAAAATAAATTTATTTTGTTACCATTATTCTTATTTTGAGATTAACTACAGCTAAAACACATATCTAATTCTTTTAGTTTTTAATGCAACTTAGTTTCTGAACTTACCAATTTCAAATATGGCAGCAATATTCCACACGAGATTTAGTTTCTTGTCTTGCTGTGGGTAAATAGTACCAATGAGATTGTAACCTCAAAATCACAGATCTTGAGCACGTTTCATCCAATTTTGATATTTATTTAAGGCATTCTTTGCAAGTAATTCTCAATGTTTCTTTTGTTCAAGGTGTATCCAAAATAGGGTACTGAGTTTAGGATTGATTAGAACAAATCATAAATTAAATGATTGATGATTAAAATGTATACATGCAGTAAAATAAAGACAATCTCTATAATTTTTCTTGAGAAATATGTTTAAGCTTTTTGAGTCCTTTTTAAAACTGTGTCTTCATCAACACTGCTTGGCAACTAACCAAAAATTAAGAATACAAAACAAAACCAGAAACAAAAAACAACAAAAAGAAGAAAGTGTCTTCCTGAAAATCTTTTTTACTTTGTACTTGTAAACCACCAAAGCAATAGTCCCATCTTCAAGGATTGTAAGCATATTCTAGGAGGTCTAACTTCTAATAAAATTTTTATGTATAAACACTGTATTTTCATAGTCATCAATTCCTTTTCTACAGACTAACCACAACGTAATTAGCAGTGACATTTTTAAAACAGTTTCAATCTTAAAGCCACAAAAAAGTATTAACCTGGAAAAACTAGTTTGAAAAGTATGCATCTGGGGGTGATTTTCTGGGGCAACTCTTTAGCTTTCTGCTCTAATGAAGTAGACCATACAACTAATGCAATCTTAGATATTTAAAATGAAAGGATGAGCTCAAATTATTCAGGTAACTATTCTTAACCGTCTTGGTCAAATTGGTGAGTGTGTCAGTCCCTTTAATGAATGTAGGCATGAACAATTTTAAAATGTTATAGAGCAATGTACAAAGAAAATAGATTAAGCAAATTATAAACCTTCTTCTGGATATCTGGTTACTAATCATAACCTCATATAGGTACAAGGGGGTAGTGTGCTGGACTTCACTGTATCGTGCAAGAACTTGGTACCTGAACTTTTTCTAGTGGCTACGGAGAAAGATGGGGAATATTCACAATCACCAAGTGCAGGAAGCTAACAGCTAATTTCTGTATAAACTGAGTTAAAAACCGACCTATAAGCTCCGTGTTGTAAAAGCAGTCAAAAGTAAAGATTTAAGGACAAAAAAAAATTTGCTAAGTTATGAGGCAGCCTGGGTCAATTGAATTTTTTAAAAAATGCAAACACTTGGCTGGAGATATATGACTAAGAGCTATCTACCTAGGAAAAGAGATGGAAAGGGTATCACAGGTTGTCTGGGGAGGATTCTCAGCAAACCAGCATAAAGATAGCAACAGAGGAGGGACATATGGGGTGGAAACTAGCGTTTGGTGATCATGTTGGTGCTATGGGTAAGTTTTCTTATTCAGTTCTTGCCAGACTCATGGCATGGGCAGTAATATCCTCACAAAATTGAATATGACCTAATCATACAACTAGTAAGAGACAAAACCGGAATGAAAACCCCGATCTTTCTAACTTCAGAGCCTATGATCTTTATAAATACCTTTAATATAGCTAATTCAATGTAAACTTTATAATTAACTCCATAGATGAGAAAACCATAATTATACTATAATCTGGCCAAGGTCATGTAAGTGGTAAATATCAATAAAAACAATCATTTTCTTTTGCTGGTGGAAGGAGTAGACTAATTCAAGAACATCATACCACTGAGCTTAAAGAGCTTAATAAAATATCATACTTTATTCTCAGTGAAACAAGGATCGATTAGAGAGAGACTTTACGCAAATGTCAACAGACACGAAGCAGATAAAGAGTGACAGGTGTTTTCACCCCCCAGAGAAAAACTATTCAAGAAAAAAATAAGATTACGATGTATGAGACACTCTCTTTCCCAGAAGTCAGAGGATTACTGACCCAACATGTATGTGAAGGCTGGTGGCTCACGGCAAGAACTGCCTGTGAACAACCAGTGCTCAGAGGGGAGGTCTGGGGCCAACAGGAAGGTTCTATTAGCCATAGAGATACACAGACAAATGGACAAATGAGAGTGGAAACCAGAAAACAGAGCCAGAAACTGGAACTCAGGAGGATAACCAAACCATCACTGAAACCAAAATTACTGATCATGAGTTTGTTATGAGCTGTCAGTGTGCACATGACATTTGGAACCATGTGACTGGCAAAGACCTAAGAATGAGGCCTGAGCCTCTTGGATGCATCAAATCCAGTTGTCAGGAACAAAAAGAGGAGCAAGCATGAGAAACTGAGAAGTCTAGTTTATAGTTAGAGAAGTTATCATGACATAATCACCCATGTATGAAGAAATAAACACCAAGTCATCTCAGAATTAAGTGCTTTAATGGTAAACCAACTTAAAATAAAATATATGTCAATGATTAAAACCTCTTGGAAGGGATCCATGATGGCCCTTACTCTAAACACATCGTTTTTCCTCACATGCATTCATTCATTCATTCCTATGTCAGACTTTAATTCACCACTATCACACAGCAATAAAAGTGAATGAATGGTAGATAACCAAGGATGAGAGACAGAGGCCCTGCATTCAAGGAGATACAAAGCCAAGGGGGAGAGAAAGACAACTCACTCCTAATGACTATGATAACAGATGCTGCCTTAATAATGTTAATTATTAACATTAAAAGTGTTTGAAAGCTCAGAAAAGGGGACATCTAGCAGTCATCACTGGGAACTACGCAAGGCTTCCCAAAGAACAGATGATAAAGTAGAATCTTAACAAAGTTCACTTGGTGAATAATGCTAAAAATCTTATGTTAGCCTAAAGAAAACCCCTATATGTTATGCATGGGTGTCCAACCTTTGGTCTGTGGGCCACATGCAGATTATCTGAGGATTGTTTTGCTTATCTGTGGTGTCAGATGTCAGGAAAAGTAGCTATGGACCTTTACTTTGGCTCATCACCTTTCATTAGTGTTTGTTTGTTTACTGTGTGGCCTGAGACAAGTCTTATTCTTCCAGCATGTAGCAGCAAAGAAAAAAGGTTGGACACCCCTGTACAGAATGATGCAATTTAGGTATAAAATTGTATCAATTTATTTAACTTATATTAATAATGACTAAGATTTACTTACCATTTACTACGTACCTAGTACAACAGATATTTAATATGGAAAAGAAAAAATAGAGAGTACCATAATTAGTGAAGATTTTTATGTGGGGGTACGATGGCAAATACTCTGTATACCATACAAAATTCAGTCTCACACATCCCCTGCAGGTATGTTTACTATAAACAAATTGAGGCCCAAAAGGATAGACTAACTACCTCATCAAGGCCACCTACCTAAGAAGATAGTGTGCCAGGATTAGAACCCACATAGCTCCAAAGCCCACGTTCTTATATTTCCCAGAATCCTTTAATATAGTGCTGATTTAATAATCTTCATAGCAACCCTGTAAAATAAATATTTTATATCCCTTTATAAGTGGGAAAGTACTTAACAATTACATGCAACTGATCAATGATAGAACCTTTGCTTCCTCAAAAAAATTGGAGAAATAACAACCCAGGCTTAGAAGATAATCAAAGAGCAACCAACTCTGGTTCTACTGCTGCGGCTTGCTATGTGACCTTGGCCAGCTCATGAAAATTTGTCTCAGTTTCTGTATCTGCAGAATAGATAGACTAATAGTACCTCTTTCAGCAGACTGTGTGTTTTAAGCGTGATAATATTTGTAAAACTCTTTGAAGAACACCCAGCATATATCAAGAATTATAATGGTGGGCAGTGCCTGTGGTTCAAAAGAGTAGGGCACCAGCCCCATATGCTGGAGGTGGCAGGTTCAAACCCAGCCCGGCCAAAAAAAAAAAAAAGAATTATAATAGTATGGGTAGGATTATTACCCAGATCAGAGGCAGCAGAGTAGAGTATTAAGAATGAGTTCTCTGCTATCACTTTGCCTAGCAGGACTTTCTGACTCTCCTTACGTTAACTGTCTGATCTTGTACAAGTTACTTAACTTACCTGTGCGTCATTTATATATTGGAGATAATAAAAATGCATACCTTATACGATCACTGTGAAGATTTAATACAATCATGCATCAGATTTAGAATAATGTATGGCACATAATAAATGTTCAATGGAGGTTAAGTATCAATATCTGCTCTAGATCCATTCCAACATCCCATACACCCCAAGTGTACCCTGGACATCAGACAATAGCTATTACGGAAAGCATAACTCCACAGCTCAGATTTCACAGAATCCACCCACGTGTTGAATACTTATATGAATCAAATCTATAAATATTTAGAGTTTTGCTTGACACTAATAACCATCAGTGTTTTCATTGCAGGACAATAAATACCAGGGATTTTCATGAGAAGTATAAACAGGACAGATGCTTTTGTTCATAAATCGGGCAGTGACCTCAATCATTTATAAACAAGTCAGGGCCAGAGCAGCAAGAGAATGTAAAGAGTAATTTAGTGAGGAATCCAATAAATTTTTTTCAACGCAAATAATCAAAACAGAAAATTTATTCTTAATCCTGCCATGCTAATGGCTTCTGTTAAAGTGAAAATGATTAAATCAAATTTGGCTTTAATTTGTTGAGGTTAGATGGAGTTTTCCCCAATGTGATAAATTACTCGGAGAGCAAGTCAAATAATGGGAAATTTACTAGGAGCCTGCTGTTGCATGAAAGTGGAATGAAACAAGAAACAATTCGAAAGTTATTTAGCGTATAATTCACTGAATTCAAGAAAGAAAAAGGATTATCGGAACCTCACATGCCTTTACCATCGCTGATCTGTCGTGCAAGAAAATATTCCTTGTACATCAAGATGCATAGACATCACAACCTTCCCTGCCTGGCCCACCAGGGGCTTCTGGAGACAAATCACGTTGGGGCCACAGCATCCTTTCACCTCCAAAGATTTAATAGAATCATAGAACTGCTTCCGCTGAAATGATTCATCCAACTTTCTCACTTTATAAATTAGGAAACTGAGGCCCAGAAAGTTTTAATGACCTCCCTAAGTCCCACTCAAGGCACAGCCAGAAGTAAGATGAAGTTGCTTTGTGCTCTGTGAACACGAACGGGAAAGAGAAATGGAAATGAGGCGAGCAGAATAAACCGAGGTGTGGGGCTCTCCGCCTGCAGTGTATCAGCTATTCATAAAACACAATTTTCTAAAGCCCTTTTTTCTCCAACTCAATGGGTATTAACTCCCTTCTTTGGCTACCCAGCAGCTCTGTCCCAGATGTATGTTGTACTAGTTTAAAAGTCAGAGTAGGAGAGAGGGTTTGGATTTGTAAACTCTAGTTTTTGAAAAAATTATTCCAATAAGCTTGTCTACTTTGGTCCTTTCAAGCTTTCAGAAAAATTAGTGGGCATCTTCTGTATCACTCCATCAGATAAAAAAGAAAAAAAGAAACAGAGTGAGAGTATAATTGAAATGGTAGGAAAAGAAAATTGAAGCACCTGGGAACGGAACAGAAGGCAAGGCCACAGGGGGTAATGGAGGGTCACAGCAGAAAGGAGGAGAAAGATAATCAGAGTGACTCGGAAATTTTCACTTGGTATCGAAACAGAATGTGGTAAATTTAATCTGTCACGAGGAAGCTGGCCTTCTAGACACTGGCAAAGGGTAATTAAGGAGTCACTCTACAAAGAAAACTATTTCTATAAGTGGAAATCAATGGGTATATTCGCACCGCCAGCACCTTCTGCCACTGAATTTGTGGCTTTGCATTTCACCTGAAGGGGTTGATTAAATCAGTGACACTTGGAGCAGAGCGGGGACGTGTAATCTTTACACGGCACTGCGCTAATCGGCCGGCAACTGCCCCAGACCTCCAGTGCTGTCCTGACAGCATTAAGTGGACGAGAAAGAGACGCATTCAATTTTGGGAGCAGCTGTGGTGCGGAGCCCCGGTTCTGTCAGTCTGAAGGAGAAAAGACAATGGGTCCAGGAGTCTTGCCCAAGGTCAGGGCTTTAATCATGAGAAGAAAGGATGATTGGCCCTTCCTCGCTGCACCAACACCCTGCTGAGTGAGCTTTTTCCCAGCTCCTACTCAAAATAGGAACTAGAAAGAATGGGGAAAGGCTAAGGAGAGGGGAAAAATTGGTCCAGATTTTCTGTGGGCCCTGAGTATGGAAACTTGAGCTCTGCTCAAGTTCATATGTGTACACTGGTGATGCACGCAGAGCCAATAATCAAACACAATCCTTTCTCTTAATCCAGGGTCCTTAGATTATGGCCAAGGCCAAAGTACAGCTTGAATCCTTACACTGAACAAGCCTGAAGTCCTAAATCAGCCCTTCTTGAACTCATTCAGCAGTTCCAAATTAGGTTAATTGACAGTAAGAATTCTCCAGATCCCAGTTTATGGAGATCGGGAAATTTTACAAGTGAACATGCTTATCAACAGCATATGTATAATTTTCTGTACTCAAAACATAATAGTTCTAGTCCCAAATATATTCTATTCTTCCAGCTTGCCCCAAATTCAGCCTGTCCCTCATATGCATTCTGACAAAGTAACAAGTCTTTTATGGGATGCCAAGCAGTGTGGATAGTGTGTTTCTTTTTTATTTGTACCATTGTATGTAAGAGGCCCTAATAAATATTCTACACCATTTTATTGGGGTTTGGAATCAAAAGGCACCCAGCCAAAGCTTCCATATGCCAAGAACCCAAATTCATTGATGGTATTCTACTTAAATTTCATTTCTGTGAACACGCCTTCAGATGGTTCAGTCTAGATTCCACCCATTGCTTTCTAAGGGCATTGTCAAACTGATTTGGCGCGTAGAAGAGGTTTCTGGCAAGTTTTATATTTTTATACAAAGCAAACCACAACCTTGAATTTCTGGATGACCCAGAACAACTCAGTCCAAAAACGCGCAATCTGCAACGACTTTGCAATACTCTGATCCACATTATAACATGATAAGGCCGCACCACATTATTTGGCCCACCTTGGCCCTATCTCTCGGGACCCATTTTTCCTGTAAACTAGTCTTTACCGTGTCAGAATCAGTGTCACAACTGTAAAAATAAAGAAGCAATTTTGCTCTTAAAGTTTAGCTGCAGCTAGCTGAGGTGCTTCACTTTCTGACAAATTAAAGGCAATAATAAAATCTCAAGTTGGTGAACTATGGCTTTGAATCAGGGTGCAGCTACAATTAAAATCCAGGTAGAGACTTCAGGAGCACTTTTAATAGATTATTGTATCTGAAGAAGCTGATTCAGGGCAATTCCTTTTCACTCCTTCTACAAAAGGTTTCCACTTAGCGTTAAATAGGATTGAGGAGGTGGGGCTCCCAAGGCACAAGTGCTGCTGAATACGCAGAACATTGGGAGCTCCATCTTTCCAATGAGTCTGCAATACGCCAGAACCTCTCCACCCCCACTCAAGGCGTTCTAGCAGCTCCCTTGGCCGTCTAGGTGGATGTGAAACTCCTCAGCCTGTGGTGGGGTCCCTGTTAACCTCCACATCCTCCCCCTCACCGGCTGTCCGCCCTCTCAGCAGGAGTGATATGGGAATTTCTTCTTCAGTAGGTCCTTGGTCTGGGGGAAGTGAAGAATGAATGCACAGACCACAGATCAGTGGTGAGACAGGCTTCACTTCACAGAAAAGAAGGCAGAGGAAAAGCACCAGAGCTCCTGACGGAAAAACCCAAGTGGGAAAAATCCTCTTGCTCTGCCTGGGTTCTCTGTCCAAGGGTCCGTACAGTCACATGAGTCCTCTGTAGTTACATCTGGCCAGGACTTGGTAACAGATGGATGGATACAGTGTCTTCCACTGGGGCAACATGAGTGAGTGCCTTGATGAAGTTACACAGTCTCCTCCCAAGGTCAAGGGGATGAGTGCATTAATGAAGTTACACAGTCTCTTCCCAAGGTCAAGGGGAATGAACGCATTAATGAATGGATGTTGTTCATTCGTGAAATTGTCCAGGCCTAGGAAACCCACATGAAACTGACCAGGCGAAGGAAACTTGGGGTCCTTGTTTATCCCTCAATGGGGAAACCCTGTATCACCCGTGGGCCTGTGAAATATTCACAGGGGAGCATTGCAACCAGAAGAGGTCTCTCTACGTCCAAGGGTGGTTCTGGGGTTGGCACCGGCAGCACTGCCATGGGCTCCCTCAAATAACTAGGGACCCACGGGACCCCCGGTTGCCCTCTCTGCCACACTTGGTTCTCCAGCTCGGCTTCCCCTCATCCCCTGCGCCAACTGCCGGGGCTGAGATGCAGAAGGTGCGACAGGTCCTGGGGGGTGGTGGGGTGGGGCTGGCACTGATCAGGCTGGGGTGCACCTGCCCTGGATCAGGAGCTGTGCTTTTCCCAGACCACGCCATGTTCTTGACCCCGTGCCCTTCACACTGCCCTGGACACAGCAGCTCAGCTTGCTGGACTCGGTTACAGCCTCATTCTGCAACATTTTCGAGGGCTGAGAGGCAGAGAAAATGACCACATTTCCCTCCCCCCTGCAAGCCAGGGTTCTAGACCTCCCATAGGTTCCATCAGTCAGACACACTAGAAAATGAAGGGGAGGAAAAGAAAGGAAAAAAAAAAGCATTTGCACAGACAACATTGTGTCCAATATTACTTTAAAAATTGGTCAATTTCTGTGTTTAAGGAATAATTGTCAGAACTAAATTCAGATTAGCTTTAAAATACTGTAATTCTAAACATAATTCCAGAGAGAATATCAAAGGCTTTAATTAAAGTAAATGTTAGAAAAAAATAAATAAATAAAGTAAATGTTAGAACGACTGTGTGTGATCTTCATTCATTTAAATAGATATCTGTGTGGGGTTTTGCTGTTGTTGTTTTCTGTTTGGATTTTTTGAGACAGAGTCTAATTCAGTTGTCCTGGGGTTGAGTGCCCTGGCGTCACAGCTCCCAGCAACCTCAAACGCCTAGACTCAAGCAATACTTTTGCCTCAGCCTCTGAAGTAACTGGGACTATCTACAGGTACCTGCCATAACACCTGGTTACTTTGTCTATTTGTAGTAGAGATGGGGTCTTGCTCTTTCTTGGGCTGGGCTTGAACTCCTGAGCTCAAGCAATCCATCCACCTCAACCTCCTGAGTGTGCTAGGATTACAGGTGTGAGCCACTGCACCTGACCCAAATAGGTATTGGTTGGTTCCTTTCTGTATGCTCAATAAAAGATCTATAATCTGTTGAGAGACTTTGAGGCATGAGCCTGTTCTCGGCCCAGCCAATCAATAAAAGACCCTTTCTTAATTCGGGAAAAAAAAAGTCTATAATCCATGTATGTATTGGTGATCCAGCAAGTACCAAGGGTGATAGGTTAAATTATGGTACAGTATCAAAGAATCCCCAAATCTTAGTGACTAGGGTCATCTTAAGTACCAAAACACTGGACAATCTGTATCTCTTCCTGTCTGTTCAACAGCTCCATGTGCCAATAGCTGCCCTAAAAATTCCCTTTAAGACATTTCTGGCTCGGCGCCTGTGGCTCAAGTGGCTAAGGCACCAGCCACATACACCTAAGGTGGCGGGTTCAAATCCAGCCCAGACCCGCCAAACAACAATGATGGCTGCAACAAAAAATAGCTGGGCGTTGTGGCGGGCACCTGTGGTCCTAGCTCCTTGGGAGGCTGAGGCAGGAGACTCGCTTGAGCCCAGGAGTTGGAGGTTGCTGTGAGCTGTGAAGCCACAGCACTCTACCCAGGGGGATAGCTTGAGGCTCTGTCTCCAAAAAAAAAAAAAAAAAAAAAGACATTTCTGTCCTTTTCTCTTGACTTAGTTGCACCCATCTGGAGGCCACATGGCTTCAGTGAGAGACCTACACCCTTATTGTTTTTTCCTCTGAGTCATTTTCCTTCAAACTAAAAAGATTGGGCACTCCTTAATCCATGTAGAAGTTTTAACAAAAGATGTGACAGCCATGTCCTTGATTTTATCCTTGTTTCTATGTTGAGTTTTAATAAGCTTTTGTAGCTTAAAACATCTTGCAATTTTAGCCTTTGTTGTTCGGGGTTTAGAAAGAGTTGCCTCTTCCAATTTCTGGGCTCTATATGCTTTCAGTCCTGCTTACCAACTGACCAATTATACTCTAAGCTAATCTCCTTCTCGTATCATCTTGTCCAATGCCACCAAAAGCAGTCCATGGATCAAAGGAACATGCTAATACCCAATTCCTCCCCTTAAAGCTTCAAACTCATTAGGTATCTTCCTTTGTTATCCCAAGCAATAGTTTTAACAAACTTAATCAGCACAAAACATCGCCTCTCTTCTGGCCTCCAATATCCGTTTCCTTATCACCTGCAAACTGCTCCCCACTTCAAGTTAATCCTATATATTTTAATTTTTTATTTGTTTCAGTAGCACCCCACTGCTCATAACCAATTTCTGAAGCATTCTGCATGTGCTAGTTTATTTTTTGCTTCTATTGACACATAATATTTTACATATTTCTGGGGTATGTGTGAGTGCTTTTACCTGCACAGAATGCATAATGACCAAGTCGGGGCCCTCTTCAATAAAGGATGTGCCTGTTTAAGCCGAGTAACAAACTAGCCATAAATCTTGATAACTGATAACATAAAAATTTTTACTTTGCTTTATTTACTTACTATTATTTTTTTTTGTGAGGCAGAGTCTCACTCAGTCATCCTGGGATTGAGTCCTGTGGCATCATAGCTCACAACAACCTCAAAATCCTGGGCTCGTGTCTTAGCTCTTAATTTTTTCTGTGTTTAGTAGAGACAGGGGTTTTGCTTTGCTCAGGCTGATCTTGAACTCCTGAGCTCAGGTGATCCAATCACCTCAGCCTCCCAGAGTGCTGGGATTATAGGACACTGGGCCAACATAAAGATTTTAATGTTACTCTGTTACTTATGGAGGGATAATCTAGCCCACTCCCTCCTTCCTTTTTGCCCTGACCTTAGTGTAGAAGACTCACATAATTTTTCCCTTAGGTCATTTTGAAAGTCTCTTTCTCTATTTATTTTTTTTTATTTTTATTTTTTGCCAGGGCTGGATTTGAACCCGCCACCTCCAGCATATGGGACTGGCGCCCTACCCTTCTGAGCCACAAGCGCTGTCCTCCCCCCTCCCATTTTTTTTTTGAGAGAGAGAATCTTACTTTGTCACCTTGGGTAGAGTTCTGTGGCGTCATAGCTCACAGCTACCTCAAACTCTTAGACTCAAGTAATTCTCTTGCCTAAGCCTCCCAAGTAGCTGGGACTACAGGCACCTACCACAGTGCCTATTTTTAGAGACAAGGTCTCGCTCTGACTCAGGCCGGTCTCGAATCTGTGAGCTCAGGCAATCCACATGCCTGGGCCCCTCAAGTGCTGGGATTATAGGTGTGTGCCACTGCGCTGGCCCAAAAGTCTCCTTCTCTTAAGTTTTGAACTCACACAGCACAACTGCTGTGAGAATAGCCTGTGTGTGATGCAAATCTGGTTATGATCCAGTTGTTCCCCGTTATACTGGGGAGAGGATGGAAAAAAAAATTCTTTTAAGCATGGTACCTAAGTTCTTTCATGATCTGATCACTTACTACCTTTGTAGCCTATCTCATTTATTTCTTGCTTTTTGTTTACATCTAGGCATCCTGTAAGGCTTCCCTCAAATGCAGAACTCCTTCTATGATCCCCTCTCCCAGATACTTGAATTTCTTTCTTCTATTAGCACCTTGTGAATGTCTTTATCAAATTGCTCATTGCATGATATTTTATGGTTCTTTTTCTGCCTCTCAGAGTGGACCATTAGCTCTTTGAGGCCAGTGACTATCTTTCTCATTGGTCTCAGGTCCGAGAATAGTGACAGGCACGTGACAAATGCCGGATGTTCATTAATTCAGGCCGTCCGTGTTTACGGACTACGGCCTTTGTCACCAGCCACTGCACTAAGTTCATTTGTGAAAGAAGAAAAAACCAACCCTTTCTTCCCTCCACAGGAACAAGGAATTTTCAGAACTAAGGTAATTATTTTTCCTAATAGAAAGTGATGATGTGTGTTTCAGATTCAGCTTGTTCACTCTTTAGTTAGACGGAATTTTCCTTTAGTACACGGGACATTATTTTCTTTTTTCTCAGATTTTCCTTAAGGATCAAAGATAGGAGCGTTGGCTTCATTTTTTTGACTTTGGAATCATTCATTCTCCCTTAGCCACCGATGTTGTTTTTTGGGTTTAAATGTTTCCTTTCTCTTGTTGAAACCCCCCTTACAGTGGATATCATTTTCTGAGCTTGCCATGAAACCCTTCGCATCTCTGAAGGCAGGAATTCAAACCCCTGATTACAAAAAAGAAAGCTGACTTAGACAAGTTGGATGGTTGCCTCATAATTTTATGCTGTCAAAATCTTGACCCTGATCTCTGAACACCAAAGGGGGCCTGGTTCTCTTATACAAAGTTTTGTGGCTCGGCGCTTGTGGCTCACGTAGCTAAGGCACCAGCCACATACACCTAAGGTGGTGGGTTCGAATCCAGCCCAGGCCCGCCAGACAACAATGACTGCTGCAACCAAAAAATAGCCAGGCGCTGTGGTGGGCACCTGTGGTCCCAGCTACTTGGGAGGCGGAGGCAGGAGACTCGCTTGAGCCCAGGAGTTGGAGGTGGCTGTGAGCTGATGCCACGGCACTCTACCCAGGCTCTGTCTCAAAAAAAAAGAAAAAAGTTTTGTGATACATTTTCCTGAATCCAGGGTAAGGCACAGGGCAGAGTTGCAATTCTCCTCTTATTTCTTCTTTCCTGGCACTATTTAAGTTTGTTAAGGAAAAATTAATTTAAATTTTTTAAAAGATATCTATTTACTTAAGAAGTTGTAGAACCTTATTCATAGTGGCTACACAGATTTAGGATTTGAACACCAGGAATCAGGGTGTAGTTTAAAGGCTAGTTATCCTGGTTTTACTACATGGATATTCTCATTTCCCCTGGATTACTCCAACTCCTATTATTTTTCAGCTTTCTTTACACCGCAACATCTACTTAATACAACATTTTATGCGACCTTAGGGATTATGCCATTGTGTTCATAATTTTTTTAGACTTATTTGTTCCTTTGTATAATAACCTCTCGTAGCCTGAGGAGGGTTTAATCTTGCCATAGGCTCAGCCAAATTCCATTTCAATGTTTCATAGAGGCAAACTTTGGGGGCTCCTTTGTTGTTATTTCAATTTGGCACTGCTAAATACTCTAAAAAGAAAGAAAGGGACATCTTAATGAATAAGAAAAAGGTTTTAAAATGTCTGTGTATTTGTTAATGGAAACGGGCCAAATGGAAGCAAGGTATCCAGACGGGCAGCATGTTCTGAACCCAGAGCCCAGCCCGACGGGTTCAAATCTTACGTCTCAGGGTTTCTGAAAAGAACCTGAGATATCTAGAGCCTATATTCTACAATGGAAAAGAGAGCAAATTCTAAAGTCAGTAAATGGAGCTCTGGGCATCTATCAGCTCTATCTATGCCCTTGCAAACCACTAACCCTTTAGCCTGAGTTTCTTGTTTCTAGAATAGGGATAATAGGCCTTAACTTTGTAGGATTGCGGCAAGGATTTGAGATGAAGTAAGTAATAAATCACACACCACTTGCAACAGTATTATTTTTGCTATTATCTTTTAACAGACCAAGAAGATTATTCTCTTTAAACATTTATAATTATACTCTATGAGCTGTTTGAACCTTTCCTCTCTCTTCTGCCTTTTTCATAGACTGTTATTCCTTAAAAAAACAGAAAGAAAGCTGGGCATAGTGGCTTCCACATGTAAACCTAGCACTGCCGGAGGCCCAGGAGGTTGGATCGCTTGAGTTTAGGAGTTCAAGACCAGCCTGAGCAAGAGGAAGACTTTATCTCTGCTTAAAAAAAAAAAAAAAAAGAAGAAAGGAAAAGAAAAACTAGCCGGGCGTTCTGATGGGTGTCTATAGTCAAGACTCTGTCTCAAAAAATAAAATAAAAAACAGAAAAAAGAAAATAAATTATAACTAGTTTAGAACCAACCACAGCTGTAAATATTATAACAAAAACATCCAATGTGATCAGTGATGACTGATTTTTTTAGTCAAACGTAAAGGGAAACGTTGTCATATGCCAGACATTTGGAGAACTGGAACTGAACAGTTAGAGTCTATGTGGTCTGGCAACCTGGACTGGGCAGGGTAGGGCCCTCCAGCTGTTCGCTGTACCTTAAGCGTAAGTCTTGGGTAATCAGAGCATTTTGGAGAATGTGAATCATGGAATAACAGATGGCAATAACTCGACAACGTAGCCTCGGAGAGAAGGAAGCGGGGATGGCAGCTGATTACTGTGCGCCTAGACTTGGATGCAAATCAGATGAGTGGAACTGACAGACCCGCGTACACTGTGCCTAATTTATGCCTCAGAAAAGAGATTTTTAATGAACAATCAAAAATCCAATAGAGTGAACTCTTGATTAACTGCAAATGTAGAGCCGGAAATATGTGGATAATATTTTAAAAAATAAACAACAATAAAACTTGCTATGTGAAGTTGAAAAGCAGACACACTCTAAGCATACATATTCTCAGATGCTTCTATTCTCTGCTTGCAGCCTGAAAGCCTGAAGCAGTTATTATTAGTTGTTCAGACTCCATATGTATTTGGGGGGGGGGGGAAGCCTAAGATTATCCCTTATGGAACTTTGTTTCTATTTTTATCATTCTTAGACTCCTCAGTTTTCACTCTACCAATTCATGGGCTCATACATTTTTAATTTATCTTTTATCTGTAAAACGATCACTGATTTCAATGGTAGTCACTACCAATCACCAATCACTAGACTCCTAAGGGCCCTGGAAGATGTGAAAACACTTGTCAGAAGAACACAGTCTCCACCCTGCCATGAAGCGGCCGTGCAACCTTGAGAGAGCTACTTTTTTGGACTCAACTTTGATCATTAGTGAAATGAAGACCTCAAAGTCTTTCTTAAAGTTCAAAGGCTTTGGGTTCTGTAACTTCTTTAAATATTACAAGAGTGGTAATAACGGGAGATACTAATCATAGTCTCTACCACTTAATCAGTGCTTACCAGGTAGAAAGCCTCATTCAACACATTTCATATCACAAAATGTCTCGATTCACTCTGGGCTGCTCTATCAGTACCCTGAGACTGGGTAGTTTATAAAGAATACAAGTTGATTTCCTTCACAATTGGAAGGCTGAGAAATCCAAGTTCCTGGGGCTGCACACAGTGAGGGCTTTCTTGGTGTGTTATCCACAGCAGAAGGGCAACAGAATGTACGTGACAGAGAGAGAGAGAAGGAAGGGGCACCCCACACATCCTTTCATCAGGAGCCTAGTCCTGCAGTACAGCACCTACACCCTCACTAACATCTTATTCCTGGAGGGCACAGATCTCACAAACTAATTGCCTCTAAAAAATTCCGTCTCTCAACACTTACTTTGGGGATAAAGTTTCTAACCTATGAACATTGGAGATAGAGGAGAAGACCGTTTCGGTGGATTCTATTTCTTCAAGTATCCAGAAGCCCAAATCAATGAAACTTTCCATGCTCCCACTCGCAGCTGACAGGACACCAGTGTCAGTGGCGTATGTCAAATTCTGGATACTGTCCAGACAGATTCTCAGCCCAGACCCACTGCCTACACGCATACAGAATCGCTTACTTTTTGATTTGATACGAAACACCCACGACGTACACCTGCCACTTTGGAGCCTCCTGACTGCCTTCGGTGGGAAACCGAGCTGTGTAATGCTCTCCCACTCACCCTGATGGTTTATTTCCTCCTCAAGCAGCCACACACACTGAGGGAGCTAAGGACATTTCACCCCCAAATATGACTACTTGGTCTGAAGAATATTTTGAATTAAAGGCCATTTGTGATCAGAAAGCACTTGGAAGGGCCTTTCCCTCCATCTACATAGACCCCAACTGACCTGATCAAAAGGTCAAAGGGGGCCGCTGGCTTCCTTTCCTCTCCCTGTTATCTCAATATCCTGCAGGGAAAGAAGACTGAGAAGGCGAGCGGAGCTGGCCCAAATCATTTAAAACACAACACCTGCCCCTCGGGTAATTACAAATCAATCTGCCTCCCCTCCATCTATGCGTCCTCCCCAGCAACCCATTTTTCACCTAGAATCCACCTTCTCCCCCACTTCTAAAGGCAGGTGTAAAGGTATCTGACCATCACTGAGGCGCTGGGTAATCACTCTTATGATGCTCCCCATGCCCGTGGTATTTGGAAATGAACATTTCTCTTCTCAGATGCCTTACTTGGACTTGATCTTTCAGTGATCTTTGGAGGGGGGCGGGCCAGCTTCCCCCACCTGTACGCCGTGCATTGATCTTTCAGCAAAATTTTTTTTAGAGGGGGCAAGTGTTCCCTTGCCCCGTCAATGTATTCACATTTTCTAAATAATTCCTTCTGATACCCAATTCACTTTGTGTTTGGAGACACTGCTTAGAATTACATGATTTTAGAGGAAGAGAGGACCAGATAGAGCACATGTCCCAACTTCCTCATTAGCAGATAAAAATCCCACGCTCGAGAAACATTCTCAAGGTGACACGGCTAGTGCCTCTCTAAGAAAGAACTAGTGTTCATATGTTCTCACTTCGGTTCCAAGACTGCTGCTAATTATGCTTTGCCGTGTGTTGGAGATTGCCGCTTCTTACCACGCATCTGTATTTCCAGCCTCGGTTTTGCATTAATTATCTTTTTCAACCATGAGCGCATTACTTCTGGGCTTCAGTTTCGTCACATGTAAAATGACTGAGCAGAATGAGACATCTCTAGTCCCGTCGAGCTAAGAGATGACATGACTCTACAACCATGAAACCAGTAGTTTCCTTCATGGTTTCTCTGCTTCACAGAATGATCCCAGGGCAGCCCATGTAATTCAAAAGCTAGATTTACTCTTGGGACATAGGGTTGTCTCATAGACCCCAAGGTCAAGGAAGAAGGAGGCCTCGCTATAACAGAAGTAGGACTAGAAACTGCAACCACAACAAGGTATAACCTGTTTCTGAACCCCAACTCCAAATGATTTCTCAATCAAGTCTCATAGGTCCAGCCTGCCTCGAACATCTGCCCAGCTTGCTGGATACACTGAGCCTATAGGTCACAGCCAGAGTGCGCTGCCTCCTCAGAGAAGGGCAATCTGGTCCCGGCATTGTTCCATTGGGAGCTGCTAGAATCAGTTGGTACTAGACTGAACCAGGATACTAACAGCTAAGATTCGGTGGCTAATAAGCCCAATATGAATCCTTTCTCTAGGTTCAACCACGATCTGTATCAACAACTAACTGGCACAGGTGTAGGGCCTACTTAGCTATTTAGGGCTGTATCTGAAGGATTCCATAATAGGAACTTGAAAAAAGCTCACAGGAAAAATAAAATTAAATTCAAGCTAACAGTTTAGAGTGAAACTAAAATGTAGAAGCTGGAAGCAAAGAAGCAACAAACCCTCTCTGGAGAGGAGAGGAGGAATCCCACAAAGAGAGGAGTCTCCAGACGCAGGAAGAAGTGCTACTATTCCTTTGGGAGGGCCTTGGCTTAAAGGGATTAAGGTAAATATTTAGGATAAAAAAGGAATCAAGGATGACAAGACAGCAAGGAATTCAGTGCATTTCTCTTTGAGCAGGAGCTGGTTTGTTATTATAATGAAACGAGCCCCCCGCTGGCACCTTTTCCGTGACTTGTTTCCAATCCTATTGAGATTTCTACCCTTCAAAAGAAAGGATGTGGATTATTAGACTCTTGGCAGGGGGTACACAAAAATCTATGTTGCTCGAGGTCTGACCCAGCAGTGTCGGATTAAGGTGTGATTGAGTAGATCGGGCAATCGTCAGCGCCACACTCCGAGAAGAACCCGCAGGTCCTGCCAGGATCCCCAACAAGGCAGTTTCCCTGTAGAATTCTCCTTTGCTGCTCTCATCTCTCCTCCTTCTTTTTTTTAAATTCACCTGCTTGAATTCCACTAGTGAGTGGTACTAACCTGTAAGCAGGCTATGTGTCTTCAAATATCATGTTTGTAAAAATTGTTGGAATGGGAAGGCCAGGATCCTTGAGTACTTTTGAAAGAAAAAATGGGTGGCGGCAACTTTATTTTCATCATTGTACAGCTTGAATTATTTGAATCAATTTGCTCAAATCAGTTTGAATCAGGCTCTGCCAGAGAGCTTTTCTTATGGCGACTTAATTTGCTATTCCTTAAAATAGGAGAATGGCACGTTTCCTTCTTCTGCTGCTTTACGCTAGAGACTACTATTTTAAAAATAAAGAGGACACCAAAATCTTGTCTTCTTATATCTTTAGTAGAAAGATTTAGACATGTATCTGAAGTATTGTCTATTTTCATCCATCTTTGTGCCCCATGTTATATATACCATCTATTACTACAGTTATGCTATCAGAGACATATACCAAGACAAAGGCAAGTGATCTCAGTAATTACCAGATTCATAGGCCTTATTTATTTTAATGTCCATGTCCACAGGTACTGGTGTAATTACTTAACATCTTAGTAAGCTTTTCAGGACTTCTCACTCTAAATTGGCAGGCTCTTTATGCCTTTTTTAAACCATTACTAACCTTTTATAAGAAAAAATAAGCTCATTTTTTGAATGGGTACTTCCCATTGTGAATGGCACCTGAAGACAAAAGATCCTCTTTTTCTTTTCTTTTCTATTTTTTTTTAAGACAGAGTCTCACTATGTTGACCTCGGTAGAATGCTGTGGCATCACAGCTCACAGCAACCTCAAACTCTTGGGCTCAAGCAATCCTCTTGCCTCAGCCTCCCAAGTAGCAGGGACTAGAGGTGCCCACCACAACACCTGGCTATTTTTTGGTTGCAGTTGGTTAGCTGGTCCAGGCCAGGCTCAAACCCACCATCTTGGGTGTATGTAGCTGGCGTCCTGCTCACTTAGCTATGGGCACCGAGCCTACAAGACCCATCTTAAACACTGCCCTTCGGAGTACCAGGAGAAATAGACTCTAGTTTGTCACCTTAGTGATTATACCTCCCTCCTGTCGATGAATGTTAACCTAGTGTAGTGTCGTGAGTCATGGTTATAATGTAGAAACTCACCTATTTCTTGACTAGGATATTTTATCTATGCAAGAACTTGAATGCTTTTACCAAAACATAGATATTTCAGAAACTCCTAGGATTACTTTCTCAAACTGCAGATAAGAAGGGCAAAGAACTCAGGCTTTAATGAAAACCATTCTGCTGCCCTTTCCCGCTTTCCTGAATTATTAAGACCGTGTTTTCCAACAAGCAATACCAGAGCCTAACTAGTGTTCTGAATTCCAATTCCAAAGGTCTTTTCAATCAAATATGATTCCCCTGGCTTGATAAACTGGAATCTTGTAGGATGAGACCAGAATCCACTCTATTTTCAGAAAAGGGCAATCCGATTTAAGTAGATCTAGTTAAGGATTAAATCCCTAGAGATCCCTCTCATCAGGGATTGGTTTATGTCAGTCTGCCCTGGAAAACTTAGCTCCCTCTGACGGTAAAAAGAGGAAGGTCCACGATGCAACATATACATGTAACAGAAAGAAAAAAGAAAAGAGCAGAAAAAATAAAACTACATTCATTTCTGTTCGTTTGTTAGACGAAAGGAAAAAAAAAGACAAGAATAAGAAATTTTAGGGCAGTGGTTTTTCAACTGTTTTTCTCATTCCCACCTTTGAAGTTTAGAAGTTGGGAAACGTAGAGAGGTCTCTGTTTTAACAAAGAATTGCAGAAAAACGAAGTAAAAAAAATACTAACAAAATAGCAGAATAGATAAAAGATTTAAAAGACACACATCTAAGAGTAAGTCACTTAACGTGTGACTAGCAAAAAAAATCATGTAGCAACTGATAATGATCACAAAATCAAGATGTTCTGAAAATTGAGAGAGTTCCACGTGCCTGTGTAAGACAGGAGCTTTGAGAAGTTAGGAGGATTGTGCGGCAGCCAGACTCTTTACAGGAACACTGAACTAGGGTCCTGTATGTTCTAGTACCATGCTGATTTCGCTAAAGGACCCTAGGTCTTGGGAACTTTTACTTTATGCGTAAATCGTCTAATTTTCCTTGGAGTCAAAGTGTATGGAATTCTGAGTTATTTGGCACAAAAACGACATTAAACACTTGCTCTTTTTATTTTACGTGCAGTTGGGAAGTGTCCTGTGGCCTGCTGCGGACCCAAAGATCTTACTGAGGAAAACATTGCTCTAGAGATTTCACGTCTGACCATTGAGAACTAAGTCTGGCCTTGGCTGGAGTCCTTGGATGTGAGATCTCAGGGAGCTTTATGCTCCCCCATGGAAGAGAAGGAAGAGGAAGAAAGTGAAATAATGAAATGTTGCTCTCTCTCTCTCTCTGGTAAAGTCTCTCCTTCCTCTGTACGTTTTTTCCTTCCCCATAACCAAGCATTATAAATATAGAAAGGGATAACTTAAAAATCCCAATGGTTTGTAAAAAAAAAAAAAAAATTGGGATATTTAAGTTATCATAATTGTACTAGCTAGGATCTTCAACTTGACTAGGAGTGGTGGTAATGAGTGCACTTATAATTGATTTGTAGATAATGCTTTTGTGTCCTCATAAAATTGATAGATTTGTCCCAATGTTATCTTCAATGATTATGTCAATGTTTTGCCTATAGTTGATGTTCTGTAAATATTCATGGAATAAAGGAGCCTGAAATTAAAAAAAAAATTTTTAAATAAAAATAAAATAAAATGAAAAAATATATATTGAAGGGGAAAAAGTCGTGATTACTCATTAATTGACTGAATATATCTTACTATCAAAAAGTTTGAAAGTTTTCAGGAGTAACTTTTACCTTTACAAGGAACATGGTACCCAATTTATGTAGCTTTTTGGTTGTTTATGATCTGTTCTTGCTTGTTGGTGCTAAAGGCCATATTTGTAAGGAAGGGCCATTGCATCAGTCTCCAGAACTAGACTTCTGTTGAACTCTGCAGGGTTTTGCTACTGATCAGAGCTAAAATTAGCACTTCTCATCATCTACCCTATGATGTTAGTCCTCTGAAAACTTCTTAAAATACATTTATCAAGGGCGGCGCCTGTGCTGGAGGTGGCAGGTTCAAACCCAGCCCCAGCCAAAAACTGTAAATAAATAAATAAACAAAATACATTTATCAAAAAGATACTACCTCTGATAATTAAGATAGTTAATAGAGGCTGAAGGGGTCATTCAAAAACTTGCTCTTTTTTCCTAGGTTGGCTCACTGAATAGATCAACTCACAGTTATAGTAGATTAATAAAAGAAAGGTTTATTTCCCAATACCATGCACATGAGGGGAAGCACAAGAATGATTTCCCAAAGACTCAGGGATATCAGTGGCTTTTAAAGATGCCTTTTAGAAGGGAGAGTGGAAAGTATATGTACAGCATTTGCTTACTAGGGGGAATATGTGTTGATGGGTGGAAACAGATTGATTTGCAGATTAACTTGAGGTCTTGTGCCTCAGATGACCTCAGGGCCAGGTCCATGTGATAAGGAGTCCAGCAGCCCCTTTTCTGATTCTAAATCAGGTTACTCAGGTTTTAGAGAAGAGAGGCCGGTGCTTTCTAATCAAAAATGGCCTTTTCACTGAAAATATTGTTTATACCAAGGAATCATATTTGAGGGCAAAATTTCCTTAGCTACTTCAAGGCTCCCAAGAGTTTACCAGTATCTAAGATGATTTTTCAGATCAATGCCATTTTTGTGAAGTAGTTTGATGTTGGTCTAAATCCCAGGAATGGGTAGAGACATAAACCTACTTGGAGAAAAAATGATTACTAGGAATTAAAGAATAAAAATATTAACCCATGACTAATTTCACTTAAGAAATGACTACTGATTACATTAAAAGAATTGATTACTGATTACATTAAAAGTACATATATATATACACACACACATATATATGTCACCTTTTAATGTGATATATAAAAAATATACAATGTGGTGATATATAATCACCTTTTAATGTAATATATATAAAAATCATGCCCATAGTCCTAGCACTCTGGGAGGTTGAAGCGGGTAGATTGCCTGAGCTCAGGAGTTTGAGACCAGCCTGAGCAAAAGGAAGCCCCCATCTCTAAAAATAGCCCGGCATTGTGGCGGTCACCTGTAGTCCCAGCTACTTGGGAAGCTGAGGCAAGAAGATCACTTGAGCCCAAGAGTTTGAAGTTGCTGTGAGCTACACCACCACAGTACTCTACCAAGGGCAACAAAGTGAGACTCAGTCTCAAAAAATAAATGAATAAACAAACAAACTGTTTTTTGGATAACTATGAGAGTTAGGGTGGGTTCTTAGAAATCTTATCAATTAATGATCAAGGAGAAATGAAGATCAATCTTCAATTATGGAGATGTTAAATTAAATATATATAATTCAATCGGAGGCAAATCAGAAGTCTGTGTAAAAAAACAATCATTTTATATACAGCTTTTCAAAAAGTCACCCATTACTTCTTTACTTCTGCTTTTAAAAGACCAGATTTGGGGGTAAAGCTCGGCCATGTTCAGAAAGTGACTGCAGGAACCATGAACTAAATTTCCCTCCTCCTGTTTCTCCCTCCTTCTCTCTCCAGGTTTATTTCTTACTGTTTCTCTCTCTCTCAGCTACTGTGTATGGAGTTTTCATCATTTACAAAACATTGCATTTCGAAGTTAATGTAATTCTCCCACTACCTCCTCAAGTAATTATCATCATCATATTAAAAAGGGGGAAATCAGTACTTAGACAGGTGGGATCACATTCTTCCAGCATATGGAAATGTTAGGATCAAAATCTAAGCCTGTCTGCCTCTAAAATTGTGTTCTTTACTGCAAGGCAGATTCTCTAAAGAGCGACAAAAACAAACTCCTTGCCTTTGCCTGAAGAAAAGGAAAAAAGTCATAAGGGCTGAAGACTTATCCTTCCTGTTTATGTGGGGGTGGAGAACCTATATTTCTTTCCCTTCCATTAAAGCTTGGGGAGAATGACAGGAAAGTGACAACTGGAGGAGGGGCAAATATTGCTACTATCCTGGGTGGTGGAAGGGGCTTCTAATTTTTTATTACTATTCAGGAAGTGTCACTCAAACTAGATTCTTTTATTGCAGTGGTGCTGTGGATCACGGTCATAAATTTTCTGTTTGTACAATTTCCCCTCTCATATTGTCAAGTATCTCATGGTTTTATTAGTGCCTTGCCTGTAATTAGATTCCAGGTACAAACTCACACTCATCTTCCCAGTCAGGAAATCAGAAAGACTATCACTTGTCTTCTGCTATTCCAGTGAATTCAGTTTGGGACATAAGACAGCATAGTGGTAATTTCATTTGTGACTTCTGTAATACCCAGCGACAATGGACTCTGCTCTCCTGACGTTTCCCTAACTTCTCCACATCTGGGACTTTGCTCCACCCAAACCCTTCTGTTTTTAAGTGCCAAACTCTCTCTCTCTCTCATATTTTGAAAACTATAAAAATTAAAATCAGAAAGAGAAGGAACATATGTGTAGTTCGGTTTTTTTGGAGGGGGGGCTTTAATATTTTCGAGTATTGGGCAGCGCCAGTGGCTCAGTGAGTAGGGTGCTGGCCTCATCTACTAGGGGTGGCAGGTTCAAGCCCAACCCCAGCCAAAACTGCAAAAAAAAAAAAAAAAATCCTTTTGAGTATCTAGAAATGTACAGTTACGTAATCCATGGCATCAGGGAAAGGATTTAATCTGAAATACAGCATCTGTCCTCGACCCGGATCCCCTTGGATCATTTCTTGTTTTCTTCCTTCTGAAACCCATAGGCTGGTAACATGAATTTCTTATTCTTGTAACAACTCTGCCAGGTGTGTACACACTGTAAAGTGCAGTACTTGGTGATATGTGCTCTCTTGCTCCCTGAAATCCACATGGAACTTCTAAATGATGTTGACTTTGATTTAGATAATTTTGAAAAATCTGTCAGTGAGTCTGATACCGTCACATTTATGAACACTCTGTTCCCGGGGCTGTTAAACACAAGGACAGAGAAGCCTGTTCAAGCACATTTGGGGGAAGCGAGGACCACGAGAAAGGCCGGTGAGCACATTTATAAACTGCCCGAGCACGAAGGGACTGCGTTTTACCTGGGCAAGAAAACACCATGTTTCTTTTATTTTCTATCTATTCAGGAACTCACAATACATGACACATGTGCACTGTAGAATAAATTAAGGTGAAAAGATGCTCAGATATGAATGAAAATCTCCCATTTTCTTTTGATTAATTAAAAGAGATTTTAGGAGGAAACTAATAATGATCCACAGGGAAGAAAAGGCCATTGAAGTCATGGAATATATATGAGCAATTATCCTACTTTATTTACAGCTCACTTTTCTGCACAAAACAGGAATGCATAAAATATATAAATTGTCATCAAATAATAAATAGATGTACAATTTATGAAAACCTGAAAACAGATTAGAAACATAATGATCCTATAAAGAATTTAAATAATTCTGTATTTTTCAGTGACCCAAATACATGAGATAAACTTTCAAATAAAATTAAATAAGTAGGATTGTAATAGAATTTAGCACTAGGAGGGCCGGGCACGGTGGTTCATAACCTGTAATCCCAGCACTCTGGAAGGTAGAGGCAGGTGGATCATTTGTCCTCATAAGTTCAAGACCAGCCTGAGGGAGAGAGAGACCCCATCTTCATCAAAAAATGAAAAAAAAACTTAAGCAAGAGATGGCTTGAGCCCAAGAGTTTGAGGTTGCTGTGATACCCAGGGCGACAAAGTAAGACTCTGTCTTTAAAAAAAAAAAAAAAACAGCACTAGTCTTCTCATTTTGATCTTCATTTAAATATCTCCTAATATACTCTTTTTATAGGGAAACATAGATTAGAAATTAAGGTAAGGCTATAATAAGCCAGACAAATGCTAGATGCTTATTATTTCATAGAACATGGAATATCAATATGGATTCTTCCAGGTGAACATATGAACTTTTTGAATTTTAACAAATGTCTACAGTAAAGTTCTAGTCTGGACTTGGCCTGGGCACACACCACCTCGATTACTTAAAAATGAAAAAGCCCCCCAAAATTTGGATTTTTGCATGCTTGACCTGGATTTAAGTTACAATCCAGGGAAATTCTTGGTTGGATTCCCAGGGTTCCAGACTAATGAATCACGGTGTTGTTCCCTGGAACACTGAAACAGACTTTATTAAATTCGGAGGTCAAGCACAGAGTTAAAGTCTAAGAGCATTTTTCCTGAAATAAAGGCCTGCTCTGAAAAGAAACCAAATATAGACACCAACTGCCAAATATTTATTTAACAGCATTGGTGCAAAGCACAGTTTCTGACTCCAGAAATCAAAGATGTGTTTCAAGTTTAATTAAAGAAACATAAACTATTCATAAAAGGTAAGTAGCATGTGCTCTAGTGGGGAAGCTTGATCTTTAAATTCCCCTAGGTCATAGACTGCTTTATCTGTTTACTCCCTCCCTTTCCTTCTCTATAAAAGGGAAGTAAAATGACCACCTTAGCTAGAGAGGGGGCGCCTGCCTGGAATCTCAGCTGCAAAGGAGGCTGAGGAGGGAAGATCACCAGAGCCCAGAAGTTCAATCAAGGCTACCACGAGCTGTGATAAGGTAATGCTGGTGATTAAATGAATTTGTTTATGAGGCATCTGGCTCCTGACGAGCCATCACTGATTGTAGCCATTAAATACATTTAAACACATAGTAGCACATGAGAGGTATGTGATGAAGTCTAGATTCATTGCTCCTAAGGCTGTATATCCGCTTGATAAGTGCTAACTTAATGGTTCAGAAAGAAGACTCACAGATATTCGCTGGATAAATCCTTCAGCAGATCACGCAGAGCTTTGCTGAGCACATGGAAGAAGACAAACCAGAAAAACAAAGGTATAGAGGAGGATACTATTTGAATGTTTTAGGACTAATAAGTAGCAAATTAAACAAGAAGCGAAATGGCGGGAAGTGAACTAGAGAAAGTAAAAAAATGGAGATGTACGGAGCACTTGGAGAAACTTCTCTGTAGGAAGAGCAGACATAATAGAACTATTATGAATCAAGCAGAAAAAATATAGGTAAATACTTCTGAAGTGCTTTATAATAAAATAATCAGAAAGGAAGCTTTTCAGCAATGAATGTTACATGAAATATATCAAATTGCACTTCACCTTTCTGCCCCTGTTAAGTGTTTGCTGCTGTGACAAGTAAGGTTCCCAAACCTCAGTGGCTTATTACAAGAACAGTTTGTTTTGTATTTATAGAAATTCCATGTTCCTGATCCACGGACAGCCTTCCAAATTGTCAATCCAGGACCTGGCTTTGCCTTCTTTTGAATTCACAGAGCACTTTCTATTTAGCGAAATAATGGGGAAAGAAAGAGAAGGAGTGATTATGAAATGTTTTAACTGGTTGGGCCTGGAAGTTGTATTAGTTATTTTTGTCTAAACTCTCTTGGCAAGACTTAAATCACAGAGAACTCCTCTAATTGAAAGAGAAGCTAGGAATATAGGAAAATGTTTTCATATTTTAAAAACCCATAGTAGTCTGTCCTATCATCTAAGATGTTTGCTCTGTCTGGAATTTACAACACTCAACTTTTATCAAACATAAAATGAAAATTGATAGCTATATTATTAATATTAATCACAGTGTTTTTCCTGTGTAGAATTAACCTCATAAGAAAACATTAAAGTTTCCATTTTGTTAAGTGAAGTAGATCTAAATAAAAATGGATAATTTGTTGAATTGTGATCTAGAATTTAAGAAAAATATTCAAATTATATAGGTCTGTCTGAATGTCTTGAAACAGGGAAATATTTTAACGTTTTACTGTCTTATATACAACCTTTACAAAGACCTGTGTGAATTTCACATGTTAATTACTAAAAGAATGCGTTGCTAAATCCTGACGATTAAGCATCATGAGGTATTCAGATACAAGGTACTGTACAATTGACAAACGCTTGTGAAAATAAAAAAGGAAATGTCTTAATTACTGAAGGAGCTAAGGAAAATTTCATCCCAAGAAATGATTCCTTGGTGTAAAGAATATTTTTGAATTAAAATGCCATTCATGATCAGAAAGCATTGGCCTCTCCTCTATAAAACCTGAGTGACCTGATTTAGAATCAGAAAAAGCTGCTGAATTCCTTATTGCATACGAATAGACCTGGCCCTAAGGTCATGGGAAGCAGGAGACCTGTGTCTCAGGTTTATCTACAATTCAATCTGTTTCCACCCATCTACACACATCCCCCCTAGCAACCACTTATACTTTACACACTCTCCTCCCTCCCTTCTAAAAGGCATCTTTAAAAGTCACTGACCATCAATGAGACGATGGGTAATTATTCTGTGGTTCCCCCCATGCACATGGTATTTGGAAATAAACCTTTCTTTTATTAATCTACCATAATTGTGAGTTGATCTTTCAGAGAACCAACCAAAGGGAAAAGGGCAGGTTTTGCCGTGATCCCTACATACACAAAAGCATTTACATAAAAAATAGTATCACATAAACATCTTCATAAGAAATGTAACAACCAAAAACTTACATGATAAAATTTCTTTCTGCTAATGGCAGTAATAGATACAATATCCAAGGATTCAACTTTGGAATAAATGGTGTCCATCAGATTCATATATTGAAGTCTAACACTCAGTTCCTCAGAACATGGCTATATTTGGAGAGAGGGGCTTTAAAGTTATGGCTAAGCTAAAAAGAGCCCATTGGGAGAGTCCTTAATCAAATCTAACTGGTACCCTTATACGAAAAGGAAATCTTGGCTGTGCTTGGTGGCTCAGGCCTGCAAATCCTAACACTCCGGGAGGCCGAGGCAGGTGGATTGCTTGAACTTAGGACTTTCAGACCAGCCTGAACAAGGGCAAGACCCCATCTCTATTAGAAACAGAAAAATTAGCTGGGCATCATGGTGGGCACCTGTAGTCCCAGCTACTTGGGAGGCTGAGGCAAGAGAATCACTTGAGCCCAAGAGTAGGTTGTTGAGGGCCATGATGATGGCATGGCACTCTAGCCTGGGTGACAAGGAAAAAAATAAAGAAAGAAGGAAAAAGAGGAAATCTGGACACACAAAGAGAGATCAGGGATTCACACATACACACACACACACACACAAGGACATACCATGTGAAGATACCATGAGAAGGCAGCCATCTCCAAGCCAAGGACACAGGCCTCAAGAAAAATTGAACATGCTTACTCTCGAATATGGAGTTCTGGGGTCCACAACTAGGAGTAAATACATTTCTTTTATTTAAGTTACCCAGTCCCTGTTTTGTTTTGTTTTGTTTTTTATGGCAGCTCAAGCAGATGAGGTGCTTTTGAGATGATAGGTCTCATTTGAAATTTAAGGTCTCAAAGGCAAACAATCAACATAAAGTTGTTTTACTAAAATAAATATCGGAAAGAACTTTTGCAACCAAAAAAGCTAGTAAACAATTGAGTATCATCAAAAGACCCGGAATACAACAATTCATTTGTATATAATGCTAGAAAATTGTGAAATATTGCCTAAATTATATTGTGTGAAAGTTGTTTATAGCCTAGTTATTTGTATACAGAGTGCAAATTCTTATAGAAAAAGTAATAGTATGGAGTTCATGATAATAAAAGGTTTCATTCTCCAGGAAGCTATAAAAAATTATTAATTTGTATTCATCTAAAAGCATGGCCAAATAGCCATGTAAAGAAAAATTTGACATAACTGAAAGTGTTCACAAAAGAAGAAATTTAAAACACCATAATTATAAAAAGGAGATTTGAATACATCTCTCTCAATACTTGACAAGCATATGCAATTGTGAAGACCCAGATCTGCAAAGCCTGATCCACAAACATGAATTAATTGCTGTATATAGAACATTGCACTCTATGACTGCAGAACATTTCCAGACTTGATCATACACAGAGATGTAAAGCAAGTTTAACAAATTTAAAATGATTGAGATTACACGTCTATTGGCTTTTGAACACAATGGCATCACACTAGAAAGTGATTAAAGGACCTCAGGAAATTTCACCCCACCGTCTGTCTTCTTGGCATAAAGAGTATTTTAAATTAAAGGCTCTTAGAGATCAAGAGGTATCGGAAAGGGTTTTCCTCTATCTGCACCAAGTCAGACAGACCCATCAGGAAGGACAATCATCTTTTCCTCGCCCTCCCTGTTATCATAATATATTGCAGGAAAGAAGCTCGAGAATGCAATCAGACCTGGCCCAACCCATTTTAAAGACAATACCTGTGTCTCAGTTTAATTTAATTTCTTCTAACCATTTATGGCACCTCGGAATAATTACCTAGCTTCTCTATCCCCCCACCCTGAATGAGGACTCCTAACATCTGAGCCATTGGGATACTGGGTAATTGCTCTGATTCTCCCCATGCACAGGGTAAATACATTTGGCATCTTTCTCTTATTAATCTGCCTTATTGTGAGTTGATCTTTCAGCAAACCTTCCAGGAGTGAAGGGCAAGTTCTCCTTCTCCTGCACAGTTTGACATAATTGGCAGGATCTTTAAAGCTGTTTGCTCTTCTTGAAGCTGCAGGGAGGGGACCCTAGACTCTTGACCAGCCAACAAAATGGTAAGATCCCTTACCAGTAAGACTCCAGATTTTCCTCTGTCTCGCCGTGGGCTCTGGTTGAGCAGACAGTAAAAACCATTGCCTCTTTTGCCTTTTGAAACTCAAGATTAATGAGAGGAAAGGCTTTCTATGAGACTAATCTTGGTACAGCAACTCTGATATGCTTCCTGGTACTTTGCAATATGAATTGCCTGATCCCTTCCCTCTCAGAAATAGCCTTGTATTTAGTTGCTGACCCTGGTTGTTGTTTTTCTATATTGTTCTGTCATGAAGAGAATCACCACAGGGCAGAACAGGGGTCTAGCATCCCTGCAAGCCCATTGCGGAGTGGGCCCTGCCGGCTAGCCAGTTATACAGTTCTGAATAGACTAGAATCTATTAAGACATACGGACCCACCTCTTCGTTCAGAAAAGAAAAAAGGCACATGACATTCCCTTTGTTACTAGACCAAGAGGTTCCAGCTACCTATCTCTGTTCAGCCAATGTGCCGAGACGGGGCTTAGGTCTAACAAGCTGTGTTATCAGAAGGCCGGCAATCCTGGAGAACAGTGGGGGCAGCCTCTCCAAGACTCTTCTGCCCTCTTCTGCCTTTCCAAAACCACAGTTTTACACATGAAAGTTCAAAGCAAAAACCATGATAACTCTTATCTTAAACAACAATCAGCATAACCCAGGACCTATAATAAACAATAATTAGCATAACCCATAGCCCATCACAGACAGCAATTGGCCTAACCCATGTCCCCAAAACAACATTTCTAATTCAAAAAGTTAATCTCCTAAATCAATCACCCTAAACTACTCAAGATAACCACTTTTAGGTTAGAACTAAATTTACAAAACAAGGGTGGGAGACATGAAGTCAAGGTCATGTAGGACCAAACCACCCAGACCAGCTAGCTGTGCTATGTCAGCCCTAGCCTATTCTCACCACATGCACCTTCACCTTCTTGTCTTAGTGTTTCTGAGAGTTTATCCTGTTACTAAGTGGGAATTTTCCCTCTCAGTCTCTACCCAGGGTGGCATGCTTTTTGAGATCATGCCAGGGACCAGTTTGAAAAGATTGGGAATCCAAGACCCAAGGTTCTAAGCAGCACATTCTTTGTACTGAGTGTGTCAAACTTTAGGGAAGTCTTTGTCTAAAAAGTTTCTAGCCTCCTTTTCTACCTTAAGTCTATTTCTGAGAGTGAATTTTGGGGAATCATGGGAACTGCCTTCTCTCTGCCTTGCCCAGAAACACCTCTTGCTTCCTCGAAACCAGGACAATTGCCACCTGTGCTTTCTATGAAGAAGCTTATCAGATTAGGGTGTTTTTGGAATAAAAATACCTTAGAATCTACATCTTAGAATCCTAATTGTTCATGGCCAGAAAAAAAAAATGGATTCATTAATTTAAAAGATTTCTAAAATTTTTAAAATAAATTTTAGAGATATCTAAACAATTGCCTTATTTGTATTCATAGAAGAATTAGATTAAAAGACACATAATGTTGTGCCTAGCCCTAAAAATTCTCTTAACAAAATAAAGAGAAAAATCTGACCTCAAAGGGAAAAGAGAAAAAATAACACTGACCACTAACCTAGCAGGAAGGACAGTAAAAGCCAGTTTGCTTTTTAGTCTACTGGTTGATGTTCTGGGCTTACACCTCAACAACCTAGGTTTGATTCCCAGGCAGAAAATGTCTGTTCTAGGGTGATAATTATAACTTTTGACATTTATTATTTCATTTCCCTCTGATTACAGCTTTTGTTTTTCTATATGCTGTGGGGGCATGTAAGGCTTTTACACATTTATGTAAAAACGGTCAGCTGAGAAACTGGGACCCTGGAAAATATGGTGGGACAAAAAATATGAATTACATCCGGCTTATGGCTACTGAGACTTCTTTTTTTTTGAGACAGAGTCTCAGTATGTGGCCCTCAGTAGAGTGAAGTGGCATCACAACTCACAGCAACCTCAAACTCTGGGGCTTGTGATTCTCTTGCCTCAGCCTCCCAAGTAGCTGGGACTACAGGTGCCTGCCATAATGGCCGGCTATTTTTTTGTTGCAGTGGTCATTGTTGTTTAGCAGGCCCTGCCTGGGTTTGAACCCATCTGCCTCAGTGGCTGTGGCTGCTGCCGTAACCACTGAGCTATGGGCGCCGAGCCAAGACTTTTCTTTCCTTGAGCTGTTTTTGTGGATTTTCTGGATCTCATTGAAGTTCTCCACCTCTTTGGAGATACCTTCTATTTCCTTGATCAAGTTATAATGTTGGTTAAGGCTTATTGCTTTTACACAAAAGGTTCTTTAGTGAAAAAGTTCCAAAGGAAAACTGTCAGCTGTGAGTCTCCACCACTGTCACTCCTCTTTGCCAGTCACAGAGGTGTAGCCAATCGAAGGGGCCCCTGTTCAAACTGGGCTTATGTAAGGCAGACACTGACCCACTGAACTGCAGCGAATCCCAGTTATTTCCTTGCCTCACTTGCAGTTTCTATATGACACGTCCTCTTGTCTGTTCGCAAACCGTCTTCTACCATGTGGCAGCTCTACGCTCTCTCTACGCCTGTTCTGGTTTGGCTACCTGATTCATGCATCATTCTTTGCTCAATTAAACCCTATTATATTTCGTTTGTCCAAAGTGGGTTCCACAATAGAGCTCCCAGAGACACCCAGGAGCTCCGAGTGCCCAGCGAGATGTCTGCAAGGCCCACTGTGCCCACTGCTCTCTTGCTACAACCGGGGCTTGTGGGCGAGTTCTCTCTCGGATACCAGAGCTCTGCATGTGTGTGTGGGTGGGCGGGGGGTGAGCCCTCTGAAGTTGTCTGAGTAAAATACTGATCCTAACTGGATTCAGAAGTCTCAACAGAAACTGAACGGAGTCTGAGATCGCTCTGGACCAAGGATTAACTGACTCAGACCCAGTGACAGGCCTCAGATATCTAACTGCTAATAAATGGCAATACCTCTGCTCTCAGGAATTTACAGGGATTTCTAAGTTCTATCCCTTTGTTCCTTTTTCTTGTGAACTTAGGTTAGGAAGAAGTATTGCCTAAGTTAATCATGGAGAGCTGAGAACCAAAGCCAAGGTTCAAGGTAAAAATGGAATGTTTAATTTCTGAAAAACTGAGTGCTCTAATTTCTGGCTCCCCTACCTAAACATGTCTAAGTCTTAGGCCCTGGAAGCAGCAAATGCTACAGAGATGCAGAGTTTTACTACAGACAAATTGGTGCCTTACTAATAATTACTCAGAACAATGAAATAAGTAATGAGAAGACTGATAGTCTAAATAAAATCATCCCATATTTTGCTGTGTACAATGCACTCCTGTGTATAATGTATACACACATCTTTTGCCCAAATGTTTAGGAAAATGCTGCTTGAGAAAGTAGCCAGCTCAGAGCTGGGACAGACACATCTGGAGAAGGCTAATGCTCCCTGATAAATACTGATGGGCAGAGAGATTATCCCTGGAAGAGAGATTATCTCTTTCCATTCTCTCTTATTCTTTCACTATGACTCTTCTTTAAAATTATGCCTAACTCGTACGAAGCCTGACTGTTTTCCCCGCAGAGGAATTCACACTGTCCTCCCACGCCACCTGCTCTGTGAAGGCTGCCCCCTCTCCTGTCCTCTGGGGGCCCTTCCCTCCCAAACCCCCATAATGGGGGCCATGATTGAGGTGGCCATGTGCATAACCAGTGGGGTGAAAGCTTCTGAGGACACTTGGCCAATGAGGGGGTGGTGGTTCCTAGGGCCTATGTAGGGATCCTGGTCTCCTCTACATGGGTGAGCCGCAGGCTTTGGCCTACTCCCTGTACAACCCTGGTCCACTGTGCCACCCCTTCCCCCTCTCCTTCCCCTGACCGCACATCAGGGGCTCATCACAGGCTGCTCTGGCCTGCTCCCACTGGATCCTGAATCCTTTAGACTAGGACTCCATATATCTGACAGGTTTAGGTGGGAGGGCGCAGTGGCCCTGGGAGGTCTACTGTGCTCCTCTGCTCCTGAGCCATACTACCATGTATAATGTGTCTACTTATTTTTTCTTCAAAACTTTGGGCAATAAAGTAAACATTATATACAGAAAATACAGTAATAATAATGTTTAAAAACCAGCAAATAATTTTTTTTACAAAAGCTGTAAGATCTGCTTCTATCTGTATGTTTATAGGCCTGTATAAGTCACTTGTCTATATTTCACAATCAAAGTATATAAAAGAGCTCTACTGAATAAGCTTAAAAAATAAGCTCTATATCGAATATTTTATCAAAAGACAGAACATAACTCAAATGCCTTTCAGTTAGTAATCCAGTAATTGGCCTTTGCTCAGCTTCCTTCCCAACCCCGTTGCATGCTGATCCACAATTTTCTTTATATTCCCCTTCCGAGGGAGACAATTAACATGGGCCTGAACACCTCAGGGATACTGAATCTCCTTCAGTATTCTCTCAAATCCTCAAAGCTTATTTAAACTCTATAACCTTTACCCAAGGATCTACTCTTATTCAGCACATTGATCATCTTTTGCTCCATAACCAGACTAAACAGGGTGCCCTCTGGACTCCCTCGTCCCTTGAAAGGCTCCAGTTGAACAGGCCCATGAAGTCCCTACCTCTAAACTTCAGTGGGTACAGACAACTGTTACTTATTTAGGACATGAAATATCTCAGGGCATTTAGAAACTCACCCCAAAACACCTTGAGAGAGTAATTTAAAAAAAAAAAAAATTAGTAACTGAGATTATGCCTGATTTTGGTGTTCTACGTGGATGGAGCCGGATCAAGGGACTCGTCAAGCAGCAGAAATAAACCACTTTCTTGCAAAGACTTTGGGGTACTCATTAAAAATTCATACCTCATATCATCCCAAATCCTCAGGGCAAGTGGAATGTAAAAATCTAAACATAAAAAGCCTTTGGGAAAAATCTATGAAGACATTGGACTCAAATGGTCATAAGTATTATCTTCAGCCTTTATAAAAATCCAGAATACTCCAACCAGGAAACATGGATTATCCCCCTTTGAAACATTGTCTGGTTGGCCTATACCTACTGATAACCTGTAAACCTGCTCTTCCTGACTTCACAGAACACTATGGATTAAGTGAGTAATTTGATTCCATGACTAGCTACACAGAGTCACTAACTAACATGCTGGGAATCTATCACCAACAGGAGAAAGGAGCATAGCCTCCACCCACTAACAATTCTTGCTGTTCTTTGACCAAGAGGTCATGTATACAGTAAGGTTTTTAGAAGAAGACACAGCTGTCCCCTCATAGGAAAGGCTCTAATGAAGTGCTATTAATCACCTACACTGTCATTAAAAAAAGGAACATATGAACCATGCCAAGCTGTACCAACACCACCCTTCTAGGTGACCTGACAGTAAAGATTTCCAGGGCCAGCCCCACACCCCTCAAGCAGATGTCTTCATGAAGTAGAGAACTTTTCCCCAAGATGCATCAGAAATCCTATTTTTTCATGTAAAAATTCCTTTTTTCCCTGTTTTATTTTTCATTTAAATATAAACAATTATATGCCAAATATATAAAAATTTTGATGAAAGAACAAGCAACTACAAAGAGGTACAACTTGGCAAAACCAATGAGCAAACACAAAAACCTGAATTGTCTTATACGTAGTGAAGACGTTCAACTCGGGAGGAAAACTCTGCCTCATCAGCTATAAGAGAAACGCAAACTAAAACCAGTGTGAGTGTTATCCATGCCCGCTAGAACTTGCTACAGCGAAATATCGAGAATGAGCATTGCCATGATAAGATGCTGCCAGAACATTCATATACTACTGGGAATAGAAATTGGTAACCACTAGCCACAAGAAAAAACAGGAAATTTCATACATAAAGTTGAACTAAGGAAGTACAAGACAAAATGCCCACTAGGTAGTTCCATTTATAATACATTCAAAAATCAGCAAAACTATTCTGTGCTCCTGAAGGAGCTAAGGAAATTTCATCCCAAAATATGACTACGTGGTATGAAGAAGACTTTGAATGAAAGTCCCTTCAAGATCAGAAAGCATTTGGAAGGGGCATCCCCTCTATCTCCAGAGAACCCTATTGACCTGAGCGAAAGGTCAAAGGGGGCAACTGGCTTCCTTTCTTCTCCTTGTTATTTCAATATCCTGCAGGAAAGAAGATTAAAAATGTAAGCAGAGCTGGCCCAAATCATTTAAAATACATCTGTCTCTCAGGTTAATTCACAGGTCAATCTGTTCCCCCCCCCCCCATTCATCTTCTTGTTGCACCGACCACTTGCTACATCTACACTCCACATTCTCTCCCCTCCCTTCTATGAGGCAGGTGTAAAGGTGTCTGACCATCACTGAGGCATTGGGCAATCACTCTTATGCTTCTTTCCATGTGCATGGTATTTGGAAATAAACATATCTTCATTAATTGTGAGTTGATCTTTCAGCAAACTTTCGAGGGGGAAAGGACAAGTTTTCCCTTGCCCCTACATTCCCTTGGAGAAGAGAAGGAGTGGTGGTTAGGAGAACATATGAAAGGGACTTCTTTTAGGATAGGTGTAGTCAACCCTCAACGTCCACAGGACCCCCATGATACAAGATCCACAAATTCGCAAGTCCCTCATACAATATGGCTTAGCATTTATCTGTAACCTATGCACATCCTCCAGTATACTGTACCATCTCTAGATCATGTATAGTACCTGAAGCAATGTAAATGCTTTGTTATAATTTATTGACTTTTGATTTTTATTTTTTGAAGGAGGGATCCTTTTTCCTTTTTGTTTTAAAGAAACAAGACCTTATTCTGTCATCCAGGTTAGTGTGTAGGGGCGTGATTCCAGCCCACTGCAGCTCTAATGCCTATCTCAGCCTCCCCATTACCTGGGACTCACCACACCCAGCTCATTTTTTAAATTTTCTGTACAGATAGGATCTCGCTATGTTGCCCAGGCAAGTCCTGAATTCCTAGTGTTGTGTAATCCTCCTGCCTTGGCCTTTTAAAATAATGGGATTACAGGTGTAAGCCATCACACCTGTCTCCTGTTTCTATTTTTTATTATTGGATTTGTAGGGATGACTCTACAAATGTTCACAGAAAAATCATTGCTATGAGGCAGATGGATAAATAGGATAAAAGGGCATACACGTTTATTTAATGTGTATACACAGTAGCCTTCAGAATGAAGACTTGACATCTCAGTGTGGTGCAGAAGTTTATAAAGAATGGGGGTTTAGATTGTGGCAAAATAGATTTTAGTGGCAAGACAGGTTATAGGAGGGAGAAAGGAAGAGGCTTGGCTCTCTGTTCTTATGTAAATGAAGCCTCCCAGGTAGCAAGGGGAAAAGATGTTTCTTTTCAGACCTTTAAAAGTGTCAGACTCTCAGTTAATCCTTCCTAGATCAGATAAAGAAAAATCTGACTGCATTTATGGAGATTCTCCACAGATGTAAATTTCCTTCACAAAAGACAGCCTTACAGTATTACTTCTGCCTGCTGGACCCGTGGCAGCCATCTCGGAATATTCCAGAAAGGTATAATTTAGGGTAAAATATTCTAATTTCCTTCATATGGTTATTTCTATTTTTTTTTTCCAAATATTTCTGATCTGTGGTGGGCTGAATCATCAAATGCAGATAGGAAGGGTTAACTGGAAACATTCAACTTACACAGCTGATTGCTGACAGAATGGGTGTATGCTTATTTTTATCAACCAAATTACTTATTTTTTGTATACTTTAGTAAGACGTATATAAAATAATATTAGAGATGATAGCTGTTGAACATGCATCGAGTTCCATTGTCAAACTGTCTGGTGTCTTTATCATGAAAAAAGGAAGCTGCAATTACCTGCAGAGGACAAGGCCACTGTGAATTAATCATGAGCAAATGAGCAGTAAAATAGAAAGAATCGCCACAAAAAAGAGGCAGCTCAGAATTTCAGGTGAAGAAATCGCATTTCAAATTTATTTGAGAATCAGAAAACACATTATGTACATTTGTTCCAGACACATTTCAACACGACTAACAGAAACTGCATAGAATTTGATTTCTCTCCAAGGCGGGAAGAGTAGAACTTGTAAATTTGAAAGAATCAGTTGAGATTGTTGTTGTTCTTGATAATTAACAAGGATGTGTTAATGTGACATTTAACACTTAGATTTTAACTACTGAACAGATGAAAATAAACTGGAAAGCCTGGGCCCAAACAGTAAAAAGACCTTTGGAAACCTTGAGATACAACGTTAATAGCTCTGCACGTCCTCCCTTGGAGCAAGTTAACCCTCACCACTTTCGGCCCCCAAGCTCTTATTTCATTTAGCTCTGCAGATTGGGGCAGATCCAGGAAGTGAGTTTTGATTAGTTCAATCTAATAATGAATAGCAATTTCATTCTCCTTGTTATTTAATAGGACAGAAAAAGATTTCTGTTGTCTACTCTTCACCAATGAGTTCTTCATGGGACGGTAGCTCATAAAGAAATGAGGAGGATGAGTTTTCTTTGCCATCCTGCCTTTGAACACTGCTGTCTCCTGAGGTGCAGCCAACAGTTTCCTCCATTTAGAGATAACAATATTTCTGGGAATAAAGAATATGTTATTGTTGAAATATAAAATTAACTAGCCATTGTGGTATCCTACCATCCTTCGCTGTAAGACAATAACTCTTCCAGTAGTCCAACCCAGTGGTTATCAAAGTGTGGTTTCCAGATCAGCAGTATCAGTATCACCTGGGAAATTGTCAGAAAATCCCAAACCTGTTGAACATGAAACTCTGGGCAGGTGATCTTGATGGGCCTTGGAAGTTTCGGAACCACTGAAACAGAGAGAGGATACCCGGGGAAGGGTGACAACAGAGGTCTTCTCAAGGAGACCGCAAGGATACACCTGCAGGGGCCGCTCCACGGTGACTCAGCTCTTAGGAATTTGTAGACTTCTTGGGTCCTGGAAATTTCCACTTCTGGGAAATCCTGTAGCTCTGTGGGGGCTGGAGCAGCATCTCCCACTTTATTCAAACTGACCAATGAAAAGGGTACCTGTGAGTTGAAACGTTTTGACTAGAGATAAAAAGGGAAAGATCAAGACAGTTGGGGAGTGCGGCCATTTTGAATTCTATACCAGCTAAATAAAAGCCTTTCCCTCTTAAATATGGTGTTGGGGGCTCTTTCTCTCCATTGGGCCTCATCTTCATGCAATAAAACATCCCTTTTGAGTTGGGTTTTCTGTTACCTATGGCTAAAACTTTCTATTTGGTTCAGCTGATGGTAGAAAATAAAAGTAAATGGTAACTATGAGAAAAAAAGATGAAAAGATTGTGGAAAGCAAAGGGTAATATAAAGTTAGGTCCTGGTACATTTTCTTGTGTATAAATTATATCTCAATAAAATAGAACACACCCCCACACAGTCTATGCTGCTGGCCTTAAACACTGGGTTTGCTGGCAGTTTTATAAGCTTTAAACACGTTTAAGTTTCAGCATCATCTTTGTTGACTCTTTCTATTAGTTAAGAGTCATTACATTTTATTTTGTTTTGTTTTCTTGTTTTTGAGACAGGGTCTCACTCTGCTACCCAGGCTGGAGTACAGTGACATTGTCATAGCTCATTACAGCCTGAAACTCCTGGGCTCAAGCAATCCTCCTGCCTCAGCCTCCCAAGTAGCTGGGACTATCAGCATGTGCCGCCACACAGGCCAATTGTCCTTTTTTTTTTTTTTTTAGAGAGAGACAGGGGTCTCACTATGTTGCTCAGGCTTGAACTCCTGGCCTCAAGCGATCCTCCCACCTCAGCCCTCCCAAAGTGCTAGAATTACAGGCATGAGCCGCCAGGCCTGGACATTTATTATAGCCATCCAGGACTAAGTAGTCAAAGACCAAAGTGCAGTTCATATAGTCCTGCTTCTTTCTCCTCTTAGAAAACCCTCGAAAATGATGAGCATAACTAAAGAAATAGAAGTACAAATTTTTATCTTTCCAAAATTATAAGGCACTCAAACCCTAAATATAATATTTATGGAAGAATTTGCAAAATGTGGCCAAGAGAAGACAAAGGTAGGAAATTGAGAAAGCCTGCAGATTTCACGCAAAGGCAGCAGAACACAGATCCCTCAGGTAGGGATGGCAGGACCAGGTGCAAAATCAATAACATCTTTTGTTTAAAGTCTTTTATGTTTAAAACAGAGAAAACGGAATACCTGGGCTGGCAGGAAAAGCTTCTTTGGAAGCCATTTGTTACCACGGTCTATCAGGAATCCCACAAGGAAACACAATGACATACTTGACATGATTGGAGAGATTGGAGACAGACCCGGGGAGAGAAAGTGGAGAATTTGGAACCTCCTACAGCTATTAATCTTTATTGACCATGAAGTCATGGTTAAAATAAACCTATCCACACACCCAATGTGGCATCTTGTGTTTCCTGGTACATCAAGGTGAATTCCTGCTAGCTCACAGGGCTTCCTTGATCTCTTTCCCATACCAACCTCCTGCACAAAGCCAGTCCAAGAAGAACTCATCTTATTTAAACAATCAAAATTAACCTGCCACGAGTGTCCTGCAAACTACTACAAAGTGAAATAAAAATAAAATAAAGGGGGCTAGACACAACAACAGTAAAAACAATTACAAAGCCAAAAATACCATTTTGAAATTTTTTTTAAGTTAATAAATTACCCAAAGAGTTCAAAGTGAATACAGAGGGCTTAAGAAAAACATAGATTAAAAAGAAAAATAGAAGCTGAAGGAGCTTAGGGAAAAAGTTGAATAGAAAAAAACAATTATTGAAGCCTCGCTATTCACAGTGCAAAGGAAAACTTCCTGCTAAAAAGACAAAATAAGTAAACACAAGTCAAGACTGAGAAAAAATAAGTAATAAGCACCCAAGCAATAGATTTAAGAACAGTGGCCACAATTGGAATGGATGTATGTGCAAATATGTAATTCGAAAATATTTTCTAGGAACATAAGACTAAGTTACAGAACAAAATGGAAAATTCGTCCAATATGGGAAGTAGATAAGTTGACTTCTCAGTGAACTGCCCTACTGAAATTCTGGGATAACCAGGGAAAACACCTGCAGGGGGCAATTCCTGGGAGTTCTTTAGAAAAGAATCCCAAGATGTCCACGCCTGGTACCTGGTCCACTTGGTCCAACAGACTAGACCCATGCATTTGAAAGTCAACGGATGGAAAGAATTAAACTCTTTGGATCTGTCAACCACAAAGCCTGGTCTTCTTCCCCTACCTGAACAGAACTGGCTTTCCCCCCTCCCTCCATTTGCATACACCACTGGCTGTTTAACAGCTCCTTGCCGCTTACCCAGCTTTCTCTCTATCCAGGCTTCCTGGGAACTTGGGATTTTTCAACCCTATTTCTTGCATATACAACTTTGATAAAAATTAATAAAAACCTTCTGAAGAAGCCAGGAAGCATTGCTTTGTCTCAGAGCTGCTTTATCTGGGTCTACCCAGCCTGAGTTAGTGGAAGCCATATCCAGGCATTTTTAGGCTTGTTTTTCCTTAATACTGCAGCTGAATGTCTTCTAGTGTCATTCCCCAGCTGGTGTTCAAACAGGTTGAGGTTTGTGCTCATTCAGCCCCCTGACAGGCTAGGAAAAATTGATACAGAAAGATCAACCCTAAAATATGGCTTGGTGGAGTAAGCAGTTGTCTGCGAATTTTGACATAGAAGAAATACTATATACTCATTGCTGGATAATGCTACGGTCACCTTATGCACTGATATTAGAGTGTCGTCCACCCTTCAAAGCAATGTTGGAACTCTTTTTTTGGAATGAACATCAGAACTATTGCCATAGAAAAGTATAACAATTAAGTTCATGAAGTGGCCACTGCTGGCAGCACTGTACAAACAACTCAGTAAGGCTTTGTAACCTTGGTCTATCAGTGTCTCACAGCTGTGTTCATGTCCATGTGCAGCTTTGTCTTGCTGAGTGGCACTCATTATTGTTGTATATTTTATCTGTGCAGTCATGAAACCATCAGAGCTCAAATTAGAACAAACAACTCATAAATTTCTTGTCAAACTTGGACAAGGAACATGTTAGTCCAAGTTTATGGAGATAACTAACGCCTTGAAGAAAAGGGCAGGATACCATGGAGTAAAGGTATTTCTATGGAGAGAGAAAGGGTGGCTGGTGAAGACTGGTCATGGCAGCCAGTAACAAGCAGAACTGATGAAAACATTGCCAAAATTTATCAAATTGTGCATCAAAATCATCAACTTACTCTGAGAAGCATATCAGACCATGTAAACATCATAGAGAAATAGTTAGGAAAGTATTAATCAAAAACCTTAGCATGAGAAAGGTGTGGCTTCCGCATCACAACAACACACCAGCTCACATGGCATTGTGAGGGAGCTTTTAGCCAGAAAACAAATAACTTTATTGGAACACCCACACTCTCCCTACTCACCTAATCTGGCCCCCAGTGTAGGGTAACCAGATTTTAACATTTGTAAAGCGGGACAACATGGCAGGGGGGGCGGCGGGGTGGGAGCAGGGTAGAGGCAGGGGCGGCGGAGGCGGGGCCAGAGCAGGCCCTGCCGACAATGCAAACTTTGATAAGCAGTTCCTGATAATCACTTCTCAACAATTATTTGTTATCATTACAGTTTAACATTATAAAATTAATAAAAATAATATAAAACTCATATTCTGGCAAAATAGCCACATGGCAGCGGAAAACTATATAGTCCCTTCTTGTTCTCCCGCCCGTTCTTGCATTCCTTCCAAAAATCAGTACTTTTTTAAAATGCCACTGGACGTGGGAGAAATTGTTAAAAAGCGGGACTGTCCCGCCAAAAGTGGGACATTTGGTCACCCTACCCCAGTGACTTTTTTTTCTTTACCAGCTGATAAAGGAAATATTGAAAGGAAGACATTTTGGTGACATTCAGGATATTAAGGGTAATACAGTGACAGTTCTGATGGCTGTTCCAGAAAGAGTCCAACATTACTTTGAAGGGTGGACTAGCTGCTGGTCACTTCAAAAATGCCTGTAGTGAAGTAGGTAGCACTTTCCCTAGACTCAGTTTGTGAACTTCATCGTCAGACTGTGTATGTAGTGGGACATAGGAGTAAAGCTAAGAAAAAGATGGTGTCTTTCTGTCATTTCATCATGAAAATAAGGAGAAGAGATTGGGAAATGTTAACAACTTTGTTATTGTACAAAGTGAGGATTTAATAGTTACTGCCTAAAGATGAACAGTATTAGTAAGTATATTATATAAAAACACAGTATAAGTGTAATCACTAAAAAAACTGAAAATATGGGAGCAACTTCCAAATTCTCAAAAAGAATCCATACACATGAAAAAGCCAAGGAAAAAAACATCATAATAATGCAAAAAAAAAAAAGCCATTAAAATGAAAAAGCACAATATAAATTAAATTGTAAGAGAACTAAGCCCCAGTAAACATACCACTCTACAAAAAAAGATGGGCTGACCACACTCCTAATAAAAGAACAGGGGTCTCAGGTTGAACAAAACAAAAATCAACTAATGTGAAGAAAAAGACACAAACTCAAAACAAAGTATCTGAAAAAGTCTCAAAATAACATGATAGAGAATAGTATACAAGACACACGTAAACAGAAAGAATGAAAGTGTAGCAATCTTAAAATCAGGCCAGGTTGAACTCAGGGTAAAAAGAAAAAGGTGGTTAGCATGACTATGAGAACATAAAAATTGTAAAAGTATAAAACAATAACCAAAGACACCTAGGAAGCCAGGAAATTGCCAAAATATGAATTTGGTTAACACGTAATAAGTCATTTTGAACATCTGGGTGAAATAAATAATTTATTTTTAGAAAAAGTTATAAGTTGTCTTAAAATTACGAAATGAAGTATTAGTTAAAAGAGCATGAGGTACAACAAAGAAGAGTTTATGAGGCTAAAGTAGAAATTTCAATGCAGCTTTAACAGTTATATGTGTGTGCCAAATAGCATAGCAACGACTTTTATAAAACCAGAAACAGGATTTCACAGAAAAAAATGGAACCATACAAATAATAGAAAACGTTTACATACAAGTTTCCATCCAAAGCTGGTCAGGTAGATGTATCTATGACTTAAACAACGTAATTACTAAGTTATACCTTATGAACCCCTTATGTAATGTTTTACTCTGATAATAGAAGAAAATTTAATTATTTTCTAATTGTAAATTAAACATCAAACAGACACAAAAACATGTTCTATGTAACCACTAAAAAAAAAGAAACCCAAAAATTTCAATAATTTTCATTGTGTTCAACACAAAGGCCTTTTCTGATCACTAGGCAAGTAGAAAGTCATTGAAAAAAATAAAAATTTAGGGGCAGCACCTGTGGCTCAAAGGAGTAGGGCACCGGCCCCATATGCCAGAGCTGGTAGGTTCAAATGCAGCCCTAGCCAAAAACTGCAAAAAAATAAAATAAAAAATAAAAATAAAAATTTAGGGTCTGGGCATGGGGGTTCACATCTGTAACCCCAGCACTTTAGGAGGCCAAGGCAGGAAGATAGATCACTCAAGACCAGAAGTTCAAGATCAGCCTGAGTGAGAACAAGATCATGACTCTACAAAAATTAGAAATAGTAGCTGGGCATGGTGGCAGGTGCCTGACTGCGAGGCAGGAGGATCCCCTGAACCCAGAAGTTTCAGGCTGCAGTGATGATGCCACTGCACTGTAGCCTGGGCTGCAGAACAAGACCCTGTATCAAAAAAAACCCCAAAATTATAAAGGCACATTCACCTGGAAATTTTAAACTTTTCTATTAAGCCAACTGGGTAAAAAAGAAAATACAACTTTAAGGGTGAACATCTCTTAAAAAGTAATAATAAAATTATTCTGAATTTCAGAATTCATGGGGAAAATTTAAGGCAATAATTAGAAGAAAGGGCATACATTTAAGTCACAATAAACATTTTTCAGTAAAAACAAAAATGAAACATCATCCAATTAAGACAAAGACCAAAATGAAAAAAAGAAAAAAGAGTAAGACAAATAAATAAATGAAAATAGTTATTCTTTGAAAAAGTAACCAAAAATTAGACAAGCTATTAGTGTCCCTCCTTAAAAAAAAAAAAAAGAGGGATATCTCAAATACACAAATTAAGAATTTCTCCTATTCAGTAATTATTTCATTATAATAAAAAGAGGAAATTTGAAAGCCCCAAAGAGATCATTTTTTTATTGTTCTATGCAATAAATTTGAAAACCCAGACAAGACCAATAATTTTCTTTAAAAGAACTCATTCACTGAAATTTTCCCTGGTAAAATAAAAAGCTAACTCAAATACTCACAGAAGAAATAAAAATATTTACCAAAGGACTACTTCCCCCCAGCAAAACAAAATGAAAAACAAAAAGAAACAAAAAACACTGGTCAAGACAGTTTCATAAGGACATTTACCAAACCTTACAGCCTAAATAATACTAACACTACACAAATTATTCCAGGGTATATAAAAAAGAAAAAGAAAAAACTTATAAAATTTACACCAAGTGTAACATAAACATGACAAAGGTAGCACAGAAAGAAAACCAAAAACTAAACTCATCAATATTAGAGCAAATACCTTAAATAAAGAAAGAGCACACAGAATCCAATACCAACTTAAGCAAATAATGCATCACAACTAGGTGGGAATTAATTTATTAGAAATAAAAGCGTACCTTGTAATAGGAAATCATTAAAGAGAATATGACTATATTTCTAAAAAGTTTATGATTTCCCCTTGCTGTTGAAAACGTGTTTACAGATACCCGTTCCTGACAAAATACTTAGTAATTAAGTAGGATCAGATCAGGAGCAGCAGCAGATTCCCATAGCAGTGAGGACACTGCTGTGACTGTCTGCAAGGGATTGAGACTTGTGCTCCTTATGAGACCCCAGTGCCTGACGGTTTGAAGTAGAGCTGATGACCTGAGCAATGCACTTTGGTGTCACCATCTCACATCACCCCCTGATGGGACCCACTAGTTGCAGCAAAACAAGCTCAGTGTTCCTGTTGACTCAGCATATGGTAAGTTCTATAATTATTTCATTGTATATTACAATATTAATAGAAATATAGTACATAATAAATGTAATGCCATTAAAACATCCTGAAGCCTTTACCCTCCACCCCCTGGTCTGTAGAAAAATTGTCTTCCATGAAACTGGCCCCTGATGCCACAGAGACAGGGGACCACTGATCTACAGCATCCCAGCAGCTTGACCAACAAATGCCCCTTGAACTTGGAAGCATCTAGGCAATGCCCCACCGTATCCACTATAGGACACTTGAAGAGGCGTAAAGAAATTCTGGGATTTATTTCTAGAAGGGACATTCTTTTCCCAGCTAAAGAAACACAGACAGGGAGGCTGGTCCCCTACACCAGTGTGGCTCCAGATAGCACACTCTGTCCTAGTATTGTTGCCGCCGAGGCAAGGATTTATTTGTGCAGCTTTTTAAACCAACTTGTGTTTAGACAACTCCAAAGAAAACAGCTTTTTTCACCCTGAAATTATGTGCCTGATTTAGCTGAAAGAAATATGGTAATACATAATCTTCAGTGAAACACAGTACAGCAATTTCCCTCTGAGAAGGTCGGGGTTAACCTTCAATGCCCTTGCTCATAAAGGAAACATCTTTAACTTGAATCAGCATATTTTCATTAAGTTCACATTGCCCTTCAAGGTGCAAAAATGGCTTTCATCTCCAAGCAGGCAACAACTAATTAGAAATAAAACTGCAAGGAAGACACAGAAAGACACAGATTAAGCCGCAATAATGGCATAGCCATGGCAGGCAAGGCATTCCAAAGAACCCAGAAAACACTTAGAAGTGCAAAATGGAAATCACAAACGGCGCTCTTTGACATGAGCCGTTTCAAAGGTGCAATGGACCTTTTAGTCAAAATTCCAACATTCGTAAAGGTGTATACACACACACACACACACACACACATACACACAAAGGGGCGTTATTCCTGGTGGCTCATCGGGAGGTAGTCTATAAATATCATGTAGATTAAAAAAAAAATCAACACATTGTACCCCACATATGGATAAATGTATTCAGGATCTATATGTATATGACTTAATTAAAGAAAAAAAGAATGTGCCCGGGGGAGCTGACCCTCAGAGTTTCAAACATACTTATCTACACTTAGGTCAAGGTGACTCAGACTTTGTTTTACATCTCTGTTTACATCAAGATTTATTTTAAGCCTTTGCTATAAAAAATTCCTTAAATTAAAAAAAAAATGTCACATGTAGAACAGTCACAACTGCAAATGTTTTATCCTCTTGTTCCCGTAACATCAACTATTATTTCTTTCTGAAAATTCCATGTTTGACATTCAGAATATAACTATCACACAGCAGCTATACCTGGAAAATGAATTTATGGTTTGTTATGTACTTGGAGGTTGGAAATTACATACAGGAAAACAGAAGACAGACAGGTGCACGAGGACCCTACGTAGCTTGGTTTGTCCAGCTCTTATTTTTATTTAGAGAAAAAGCACAATGCTTGACAAACAATAAGCATGTCATACATAGTCCCTGTGTAGATTTTAATGGCTCCCCAACAGAAAAACCCTGCCATCTTTTAGGAAATATAAAAATAATGGGACTGATTTAAAAGTTCTGTATGTTCTGAGCAATTTTAATGGGCAGAAATGCAGAACGTTATCTATCGATGTTTTGCTCTTTATAAGCTCCACTAGAAAATAACTGCCTTGTACTTGGCAAAATATTGCCCACCTTTGTTTAGTGAAATGTGGTTTCACTAAGCAAAGCAAATATAATTTCACTAAACTCGGCAAATACATCGTCTACCTAGTGTCTTGGTCTAGTGAGTTTGTGTGCTATTTTCTCTTCAGGGGACCCATTGAGAAGATACAATATCTACTATGACTACTATTTTTTTTTCCTAAAAAACCCATGAGGGCAGAGAGAAAGTTTTCTAATTATTTTTCAGTCTAATATCAAATGTACATCAGATCATACTTATAAATTCTCAAATTCAAACAATTATCCCAGTTTACCTTAAAGTGGCTGTTTATATAAATTGAGTAAATGTGTCCACATGGGGGGAAAGTCAGCAGATTGGAAAATTCTTGGTAATGCATATCTTAAACTGAGTTGAAAATGTTGAAAGCATAACATTTGCAGGATGGTTACAGTTTTAATTGTGCTTCATAGAACTATTAAAGCTGATAGAACAGCCCTAGAGCTATTTGAGTTATTACTACTGACTTTTTAAATGTATTTGGTACTGCCTAGACCATAAAGAAAAGAGGAGTTGTTTGAACTCGAGTACCAAAGTCTGTTTTCTATCAATTAAATCTGTTCCTTTTCATCTACTTAAAATGTTTCCCAGTATGGTACTTGTTCTGGAGTGCTCGATTTTATTTTGAAATGAGTTTTTTGTGGTTTCTGTTTTGTTTTTTCCTCCTGTGTGAGATGTTCATTCTGAATCTCTGTGTCAGGAAACAGAAATGTCACCTCTACACGAGGTGCAAGCAAGAACCCCTGCCATGTTGAATTTCAATGAACTTTGTGGTTCTAATGTCACGGAACTCTGTCAAAAGATAACAGAAATTATAGATAGGATTCCTAAGGAAGCTTGTGAATCACAGCCTTTTCTGTCAGCATCTGATAAAAGCCAAGATCTATCAAGCACCAAAGTACCCCTGAGAAAAAATCACGACATTCTTAGGCCAGTTTAATAACAATATCCATTTCCAATTTCAAGTACTTCTAAATTTCCTAATTGCACATTTTTTCAGATACACTACATGACAAATAGGAAGAATAATGGACAAGGAAAACATTTATCCACTTGATACTTGGGAGTATTTTTCATCCAAGTGATTATACATTTACCTAACAGCTTTTTCTTTTTGCATTTTAAGAAAGTCAAACTAGTATGAAACATTTTATAGGCTTTTCTTTTTTCTAAATTACCTAAATGAAGGCACAATAAATGTCATTTAACAGATCAGCCAAAGCGTGACATACAAATCTTTAGAAGTTCTTTCTATTTTATCTGTAAACACCATCCTTTCCGCTTCCATCAAGACAAGGATATAATATAGATAAGGTACAACAGTGTTATTTATCTCAAGTTAGTCTAATTTTTTAAAAACAATTATGCAAAAATCTGTGGAAATCAAAATTCAAGAGGTCGTGGATGCTGTGGAATTTTACCACAGTTTATAGGGTTGCGAAGGATTATCACTTTTCAGTTAACTAAAGCATCTCCCATCGGCCCCACCCCACCGCTTGCTTCAGCTGTTATTTTTTATATTCTTGAATATTCAAGGCTGGGGAGGTAGATCTATCAATAGAGGTTTGAAAACAAAAGCAATTCAAAGAAAATTCTAGGACTGTCTTTATTCCTATCTTGTTGAGCCTGATATCAGTGAATTCCATGGCTGCCAGTCCTTGTCCAGGCCAACACTTACACCATTGCCAGACAAGGCTTGGGTCACAGAACAGCTGCCCTCAGCATCATGCAGGGGATGGCCCTAAAAGTTGAGTTGCGAGGGCTTCCTCTACAGACAGCTATATGCAGAAGGGCTGAGTCCTCTTGTTCTAATGCTGTTGGGAAAAGGTTTATAGAGAACTATCTTCAGGTACCTACACAAAGTAAATATGCCAGCAAGGAATAGTCAAAGGAAATGAAATCATTATTTCAAAGAGATATCTGTACCCTGTGTTCATTGCACCATTATTTAGAATAGCCAGGCTATGGAAACAACCTACGTGTCTGTCAATAGATAAATAGAGAAAATATGGACTAACGAAGTACTACTCAGCCTTCCAGAAGAAGTACACCCTGCCACCTGCAGCAGCAGGGGTGAACTGGGCACGTTATGCTAAGAAAAATAAGCCAGACACAGAAAGGCAAATAGTTTATGATCTGACTCAAACGTGAAATCTAAAAAAGTCAAATTCATAAAAACTGCAAGTGAAATGGTGGTAACCAGGGACCTGAGGTGGGAGAAATAAGACTTTACCTCTTTCATGTTTACATGGATGGAGCTAGAACATATTCTTCTTAGCAAAGTATCTCAAGAATGGAAGAAAAAGTATCCAGTGCACTCAGCCCTACTATGAAACTAATTTATAGCTTTCATATGAAAGCTATAGCCCAATTATACCCCAAGAATATGGAAAGGAAAGAGGAAGGGGAGGGGAGGGGAGGGGGAAGGATGGGTGGAGGGAAGGTAATTGGTGGGACCACGCCTATGGTTCATCTTACAAGGGTACATGTGAATCTTTCTAAATGTAGACTATAAATGTCTTAACACAATAAGAAAATGCCATGAAGGCTATATTAACCAATTTGACGAAAATATTTCAAATTGTATATAAAACCAGCACATTGTACCCCATGACTGCATTAATGTATACAGCTATGATTTAATAAAATAATAAAATAAAAATAAATTTTTAAAAAAAGGAAGATCTGGCCAAAGGGCCCACACTTTCAGGTAAGAGGACTGTGTTCTGGAGAGTCAATGTATAGCTCAATGATGATAGTTTATCATGACGTATTATATGCTTGAAATTTGCTAAGATCTTAAGTGTTCTCACTACCAAAGATAAATAAATAAATAAATAGGAACAATGTGAGGTGACAGATATGTTAATTAGTTTGATTGAGATAATCATTCCATAATGTGTATATGTATCAAATGACCATATCCCATATCATACACCTTAAATATATACAATGTTGGTCAATCGTATCTTAATGAAGGTGGGCCACGGGAGACACAGATAGATATGCAGGCCAAAGATAGATACGCTGTAAACTCAGGAAGGTCAGGGATTCAGGTAACAAGCTCTATTCACTGCTGTTTTCAGTATTCACTGAGTCCCGCACAGCACTGGAAAGAGCAGAGACGTTCAAAGATAGGATAGATAGATGTGCAAATAATGAATGTGCCAAGACTCAAGAATGGCTGTCACCAGCGGGACGGGGCTTCTCCTTCCCCTAATATGTTCATGAATTCCCTGGAGCCAACCATAGTCAATATCCTCACCTTATGTAGTTCGTAGATACAACTGCACGCATGTGTGCCTGTGTGTGCATGCATGTGTGCCTGTGTGTGCATGCGTGTGTGTGCATGTGTGTCTGTGTGTGTCTGCATGCATGTATGTTATTATGAATGAGATACCACAGTGATGCATGTCCCCACCAAAAACAGGAACCAGCATCTCCTGATAGTACGTTACGATACAGCTATTCCAGTTGTGCAATTTAAAAGCAAAAGCACAGAATAATGTAATGTTTGGAAAGTCAAATTTTCCAAGACTTGAGCGTATTACTAGAGTTATTCAAAATTCCTAAACTCCATTACTAGTTAATAGGGATTTTAGGCTTTAATCTCGGGCTAATTGAAACACTTGGAAAATTAATGCAGCCAAAATAATAATTAGATTTTAAAAGACCTTAAGCTGAAAATCAAATCACAGATTGCAATTTGAATCAGAGAGAATAAAAATATGTAAGTACAACAGAAATAAGTCTTTGTAATTTATTTCATAAATCACAATACAAATATAATTTGTTCCTTATTGGGGGTATTGACTCAAATTCACAATTAGGATGATATTTGAATTATATTTCATAGATCCACCCAGAGGCAAGAAAAATTGTCGTCTTCTACTCTTAGCAAGAACAACAATGCTTTCTACTTTCTGTTTGTAGTTTTTTTTTTCAATCTCTTCTCATTTTACATTAATCTACTAATCTAATTTCACTCACTCTCATGGCTCTAACTCTGAACTTGCCCACATTTTAAATAATTTTAAACTGATCTCATCTAAGATCTCTTTTCTGAGATTCAATTTTATATGTCGACATAGACATGTCTTTGAATAGTGGACAGGCCATAAACTTACCAAGTCGAAGCTGATCACATTATCTTCTGCCTACCCCCCAACCCTAGTATTTTTTCCTGTAATTCTTAGCTTACTCTCTACTTAGTATCCACATAGCACAAAGTCAATCTCAGCAGCTTTCCCTGCCTCCGTCTTTGTACACAGTTAATAAATTCCTATCAATTCTTCCTCCTCAAAGTTTCCCTAATCTCTCCACGTTTGACTCAGGCCACCAGTGTCCCTGGACTGCCTTAAGGGCACACTCAGTCTCTGTGTCTGATCTCGCCTTTGCCACCAGCCCCGCCTCTATTCATCCTTCCTCCTGCAACCAAAATGACCCTTACAAAAAGCAAACTTCATCACTGTGGTTCATGGTACAGTCCTTCAATGGCTCACCAGTGCCCCAAGGTTTATTAACTTCAGATGCGCAGTCCAACATGTCTTTTGTGATCTTTCCCATTCTTTACTCACTGACTGAATTGAAGCCTTACTAAACTTCTAAAGTTCATTACCTTCATATGTTAAGCCCTAACCCTCACTGTAACTGTATTTGGAGATAGGATTTTTAAGGAGGTAACAAAAGTTAAATGAGTTTATGGGGTGGGACCTTAATCCAGGGGGACTGCTGACTTTATGAGAAGAGAAAGAGACACAGCCGGCACATGGAGAAAAGGCCCTGTGAGGACACACCTGCAGGACGGGACAAAGACCTCAACAGAAACCAACAGCTCTGCTACCTTGACCATCCGGCCTCCAGAATTGTGAAAAACTAAGTTTCTGTTGTTTAAGCCACTCAATCCTCTATAATCTGTTATGTCAGTCCTAGCAAGAGGAATATACTCTTTTTCCATTCTTTGCCTAGAAATGCTCCACCCCCTTCCCTTTGCACACCATTCTCACGGGCCCATTGGATGGACGGATTCTTGTTGTCTTTGATGCCTCACCTAGACTATTAATTCATTTAACAACCTCAATCCCCCTATAGGCAACATTGGATTTGTTTTTCCTTAAAGACAAAGCCTGTAGTCCACTATTATTGTATGTCCATGGTCTAGGTTTTCAATTTCACCTAGCTGGTTGGGTACAGTGGCTCATACCTGCAATCCTAGCATTTGGGGAGGCTAAAATAGGAGGATTGCTTAAAGCCAGGAATTTAAGAGCAGCCTGAACAATCTAATGAGATCCCAACTCTATAAAACATAGATAAATTAGCCAGGTATGGTGGCATGTGCCTGTAGTCTCAGCTACTCGGGAGATGGAAGCAGGAAGATCACTTGAGCCTAGGAGTTTGAGGTTGCTGTGAGCTATGATGACACCCCTGAAGTCTTCCCTGGTCAGCAGAGTGAGAGTCTGACCCCTGGAATAGATAAATATCACCTCACTACAAATTACTTTGGAATGGGAAATGTATCTTACATATTTGTTTGATTCCCAGGTCCTGGGACAGGCACACAAATTTTATTTGTTGGACAAACGAGAGAACAGTACCTGGTAACATTGTAGATGCTCCAGAATTAATAAAGAGAGAAAACTTGCATAAAAAGCTTTCACTGAATTGAGAACTTCAATTGATGGTAATTAAAGAGCTAGGGGGTAACTGCAAAAATTCAGTGAAAGAGCAAGTCAAGGGAAAACAAAGCACTTGGCTTTGATGTCCAGATACACGGGCAGCTCAGGATACGTAAATAATAACAGGAAATGTGACAAGGCACAGATGAGATGGCACGTGTGGGACAGACTCAGACGCAAGTCTCTACATCACACGGCCTTGTGTATTTGTGTACGCGAATACAAATGCCATCTCCTTGGTTTCTTTTTCCTCCACGTACATTTTTTGGAAAAATGGTTATAAAATAAACCTTTTAAGATTTCATGAGACATTTCATGTTTTGTCCCTCTAATGGTTCTATTAAGTCTCTTCAAAGGGGCACTTTTCTACCAGAGCAAACTTGAGAGAACAGAACATTTATTCCAAAAGCAATTTCCTTCCCCGGTTATTTTCTGTATTCCCTCGGCAGTGTTTTTCGACAGTTTTACTTGAATAAGAGCTTATTTGGTCCCAAACCAGTTTCTCCCGCTGCCTGAACCTGCAGTCAGACCTCAGACCCTTCTGTGTGACCCTCCATCCACTACCGGGGAAATGATGACAATCACGCACGTACATCCCTTATTGCAAGATGAGTTCAGATAGTTACAGAAGGAATTAAAGCCAACTCTTAGAAAAGATATTTGGAAGGGCCTTTGGTTTCTTTCTTTCAATCCAAGTAAAGAAATCCAGCAGGCTCCCAAATGGAAATGGTCACGTTTATAGGACAGTGTTAAAAGCAAAGTGACGATGGTGGTGACGATGCTGATGCTCGTGGTGCTGGTTCCTTATAATTATACAATATCATAAACTTTACAAGAGGCAAACCTGGGCAGCACGAAGGATTAATTTTAATATCCCCATTTTACAGATACGAAAATAGACTCAGAGAGGCTAATGTACTTAAAATTGTGAAGTTTTCTTTTCTTATTTTATTTATTTATTTATTTTTGAGACAGAATCTCACTATGTCACCCTGGGTAGGGTACCGTGGCATCACAGCTCACAGCAACCTCCAACTCTTGGGCTTAAGCGATTCTCTTGCCTCAGCCTCCCAAGTAGCTGGGACGATAGGCGCCCACCACAATGCCCGGCTATCTGGTACCCATTTCTGTATTCTGCACATAAAGGATCTTTCCCAGGATAAGATATCTAGTAAGTGGCCTTTCCCCAACTCCTGTGTAGACAGAGAAGGAGACACAGCAGCTGGAGTCTTCTGATGCGTTAGTTCCATTCCAGCAGTAAAGCCAGACTCCTGAGAAAGGTATATTTACTAATGTGTGGCCTCTATTTGTAGCAGTTAAAACCACGTGGCTGCGAATAGCCCTAAGTGTCAGTAAAAGGAGATTTTCTTGAAAGTTTGGATCACAACTAACAAAAAGTATTTGTAGGGGACTAAGACCTTTGCTGGCCTTTTAAGGCCTGTCTGCTGTGCCTCCTGCTACCTGGCTGTCAGCACAGGGTTTCTTCCTCTTCTGTCCTGGGTTGTCCCCAGGGGGGCATCCCACCTCCTACAAGTGGCTATCTCAGTGTCTCCCAGCCTCGGGCCTCACTCTCTTACTGGCTCGCACCACTCCTACCGCAGATTCAGAAAAGCCGTGTGAAAGAAAACTGAGCTCCTTAGACACAGCGGTCGTGGATTCCTAGTATTAGAAGGTCTTTCAGATGCAATTAAATCCAGAAGCATCCACTGAATGCTTTATGTATTCATAAAAGTATTTGAAACTATGTCACTGGTAGCCTGATGAAACAAGGTAATTTGTTTTTAAATTGTGTACTTTTTTTTTCTGAACAGGGACCTATGATATAGTTTTGCTTCTTTTTATGCTGAATACTAAATCTGCTCTTTTGTGGTCCTTTAGTTTTCTCTATCTCTCATCCAAAACCCAACCATGACTTCAGAACTTGGGTGGAATCCTAAGAGTTGGCCTTCAATCATGCAGAGTTTTCCAGCCAGGGCAGCAAAAGTAATCCCTGTTGTCCCTTCCCCGTACCTCCCTAGAAATTGAGGCTAGAGATTTATAAATGGTTTTCCATTCTAACCAATCATTTCTGCCCAAGTATCTTGGCTCTCGTCAGGTAAGGAATAATTACCATTCTGTTCTCTAAAGACACAGAGCACATAGCAGTCAGCAGAGTCCAGATTTCCACCTGCTCCGTAGTTCTGGATTCTGGGGAGGAAATGGAAGTATTTCCCGCACTTCTGGCACCATGTGGTACCATTTTTATGAAAGGACAACACAGGTGCTTTTCACAACAAGATTCCTCTTCCTCAAAAACAGTTACCCAAAGTCAGGCTTCCCATTGCCCCCCAGCCTGTACCCTGCCTCCGTCCCGTCTTCAGCTCCTTCCAACAGTGCTGTGTTTGCTCCCTGAATGGTGTTTTAAGGTTGCAGTCCCAGGTGCCTCAGCTAAAATTCCTAGGGCCCAGAGCATTTATAGCTCAGCGCATGTTTTCATAGTCAATGGGAAAAAACTCCTCCTCTAGTCCTAATGGACTCCGTTGGTAATATGCTTCATGGCACCCCTGGATGTGTCGGAGACTGACGTTGCCAGGATATTTCTTTTTTATGGCTTTTGTTGCTTTGACAGCTTTGATTTTATGGCAACTTTAATCATGTGTGTCCTATTCCTTCACCTCTGGCATTTTGCAAATATCCCATTTCTCTACTGCTGCTACCATAACTGCCTTCGACAAATTGTGATTCATCAAACTGTTTCCCCCCAGTTCTGCCACTACATCCACAGGGGAAATCCCAAAGGGACCTACATCAAGCAAACAAGGGGATGCTAAATGCTCACGAGTGAGAAAATCTATTAATTAAAAGAGGAGAAGAGAGGGAAGAGGAAGGAAGAAAAATGACGTGTATAAGTGAACGCAGCCCCAAGATACCACTGGCAGTAACTTATGTGCTGCCACTTTAAACAGGCTTTATGAGTCTGTTTACTCTATTCACGACCATTCATGGAAAAAATGTGCTATCAAGTATAACACCACGAAGTACAGGTGTCATCTTAAAGATATAGCGAGTCAATAAATCACGCGCAGCTTTAACAATATTCTATTTCCCTTTCTTGTATATTCACAGAATAATGGAAGTGGAAATGAGAAAGAGCTAGAGATGGAAGAGACCAAAGAGGTTATCCATTTAATCTTGCTCTGACAGAGGATCGGTCTAGAGCAATACATCTTAGGCTTTGTCATTTGGAAATTAGTGCCTTCGCTGTGTCACAGCTCTCAATGAGCTTTCTTCGCAGTTTATTTCTGAACAGCACTGATCTAGTTGTTTCCCTTAAAAGAACTAAAATTTGACGTTGCTAATTTGCTCACTCTCCTTCTCATTCTAATTTCCTAGACGCCGTCTAAGAATGTCCTCTACTGCGCATATTTACTCTGTTTTAATGTGCCTTCGTTTATCCCCTGGTTCCTATTACTGATCCAGAATACCTGTAGTGGCTGGCTCCCTTTCTTTCATGAGAAGCTGCCACTAGAAAATAGAGACATCTCACACACCTCCCCCCCCCCCCGGAATATTTTGTGTGCATTGTTTCCCCCAGGGGAGTGAGATTCAGACAAAGTCCTGAAGACCTTTGCAAAACAGAATGCCTCCCCGCAGTCACCTCCCCCAGGCGCCCCTGAACTGGAGACGGATCTGCCTATGCATCCCTGTGGATCTCTCTCTGCACCCTGACGGCCCCTTCTCCCTACTGGACATCTGTGTTTCTGATCTACTTGTCCCTCTTCACACTAAAATCTCACTAAGCTGTAAGCCCCGTTCATGTTCCCGGATGGTGTAGTCCAAGTTTTTTTGCTTGTTTTCCAGTATCCTAGTTCAGTGTATTGAATGTGGTCCATCTTTCTGTTTCTTATTTTCTTTCAAATAAAGACCTTGTTTCCAATTTCATTGCAATATTATTTACTCCCTTGCAGAGATCATTAAAGATTTTTTCATTGTTAGTGATGGTAATGCTACAGTTTGCTAAGGACCTCTCTAAAGTGATCAATTTGTTGCCATTTCAAAGCATTGTCATGCCTTGTTTACAAAAGCTAGGCAGGTTTTCTAGTTTTTGGCCTTTTTTTTTTTTTTTTTGAAACAGAGTGTCGTTATGTCATCCTGGGGGTTAGAGGGCCATACCATCATTGTAGCTCATAGCAACCTCAAACTCTTGAGCTCATGCCACCACTTTGTGCTGAATAGCTATGACTACAGGCACCTGCCACAACACCCAGCTAGTTTTTCTATTTTTAGTAGAGATGGGGTCTCACTCTTGTTCAGGCTGGTCTCCAACTCCTGAGCTCAAGCAATCCACCTGCCTCAGCCTCCCAGAGTGGTAGGATTACAGGTGCGAGCCATCTAATCAGCCTTAGTTTTGTTTTTTAAAGCCACCCAAATAAAGGAGGGGGAAAGGATAAAGTTCTAGAAAATATTTTACAGGAGTCATCATAATTATCAGAAGTATGTCTAACAAATGTGATGTGTTCCAGGCTGTGACACTGATGTAAAACAGCATAGGTTTGAATGGAATAGTTTATTCACTTTTATCTCCAGATATGGGACAGCATAGATGTTCAATAAACATACATATAATTAAATATGTATTTGTAAATAACATATCATTAGAGCAGATCCAAATAATTTTAAGTGTATTAATTTTGTTATAAAAAAGACTTAGATTTAACATTACAATCATGGAATCAAGGGGTAGAAAATGTCTGTTTAGATATCCAGAAGTTGTGCCTGGCAATTTATATGTGGTAAATCTAAACTGGAGGAGGTTCCTGCAAGTCAAAGGGCAGAGTGAATTGCAGAAAGGGGACTTGCCTAAGATCTCTCTCTCACACACACACACACACAACTAAGGGACTGTATATCAGGATATATAGACCTTATATCTAATAGGCTTAAATATGCATGTACACATACACACATATATACCTCTACATATACATACATGTAACAGTTATCATGGGAATTGGCTCATGTAACTATGGAGGCCAAGAGGTTCCCCCATCTGTCTTCTCCAAGCTGGAGGAGCAAGGAAAGCCACCAGTGCATTCGGAAAGCCTAAAGACCTAGGAACTCCAATGCATGAGGATAGATAGCTCAAGAGGAAGAAAAGAATTTGACCCTCCTCTGCCTTTTCTTCCTATTTCAGCCCTCAGTGAACTGAATGATGCCCATTCACACTGGTTAGAGTGGTTTTTTGTTTTATTTTATTTATTGATTTATTTTTTGAGACAGTCTCAAGCTGTCACCCTGGGTAGAGTGCCACGGTGTCATAGCTTACAGCAACCTTAAACTCTAGTGCTTAAGTGATTCTCTTGCCTCAGCCTCCCAAGTAGCTGGAACCACAGGCATCTGTCACAACACCTAGCTTTTTTTGGTTGTAGCTGTATTTGTTGTTTGGCAGGCCCAAGCTGGGTTCGAACCCACCAGCTCCAGTGTATATGGCTGATGCCCTAGTCACTGAGCTACAGGTGCCCAGCCAGTAGACGTCTTTTAATCAGTCTGCTTATTCAAATCTAAGCTAATTTCTTTCAGAACATCCTGAGACACACCCAGAAATTATATTTTACCAACTATCTGGGCATGCCTTAGCCCAATGAAGACTTTAAAATTCCACATTCATGGGGCAGCACCTGTAGCTCAAAGGAGTAGGGTGCCGGCCCCATATGCCAGAGGTGGCGGGTTCAAACCCAGCCCTTGGCAAAAAAAAAAAAAAAAAATTCCACATTCATGGGGATTGAGATAGGATTAGAATCCAGGTGTAACTTCTTAACATCTGTCAGGTTGTGTGAAATGTGGATTGAAAGAAGAAAAGACCACAGCTGCAAGTTGAAGGGAAGGACTCTGTCAGTCATCCTGAACGCACAGCATTACAGAAGCTGGACGAAGCACGGAACATACTGGAACCTGCCACCCTGAATGCGGAGTAAAGGGAGTTGCAGTGATTACCATGAGAGAGGTAAGTAGAGCCTGGTCATAGCGGCTATGCTAGTCCATTTTGCATTTGCTATAAAGCAATACTTAGGCTGCGTAAATGAGAAAAAAAAAGAGCCTTATTTGGTCAGGGCTGTACAAGAAGAGCGGTACCAGCGTCGGCATCTAAAATAGCTTCAGGGAGCTTCTAATGGAGACAGAAGGTGAAGGGGGAGCAGACATGTGTCCCACGGAAAGAGAGGGAGCAAAGAGATGGAGGAAGAGAGGGAGGGGGAGGGGCTGATTCCAAGCCCTTTAAAACAAGGAGCTCTCACACAATCTAATAAAACAATAATGCACTCATTATTGTGGGACAGCCCTGAGCCATCCAGGAGGGATCTGCCCTGTGGCCAAAACACCTCCCACCACGACCCACATTCAACTCTGGTGGTCAAATTTCAACATGAGATTTGGAGGGGTTGAACATCCAAACCGTATCAGGGACTTTACTCTTTGCTGCCAAAAAAGAGTTTAGCATTTATCCTCTCCTGAAACAGTCACTGAAGAGCTTGAACTCATTTTATATTATTAACCAGCCCCCCCCACCAGAAGCACACACATGTGCACACAACTACATGGTATCTCATAAACACATATGTATAAAACAGACGTGAATGTGTCAGGAAGCCGAATCACCTCTCTGGGTGCCATTACCCATGGTATTTTCTAGTTTCTCTCATAGTCAAAAAGCTTTAAAGCCACCATTACGGATGACAACATAAATAAAGGCAAACATGTTCAAATCCATTTTGAAAGTCAAAGTGATCAAAGCCCATGAAGAAAAACGGAGCCAGACATTAAAAGACATGATTCTATTTCTAATTTCATTACCTATACATTGTCAGTGCCTGTGTAAGTCAAGATTTCTAAATGGCTTTATTTCTAAACAAGGAATAAACGGTACTTGCAAACTACCTCATTTACGGTAATTTAATAAGACCATTTATGTCAAGCGCTTTGAAAGCTGAGAGAAATAGACTATAAGCAAAAATATCACATGGATTTATTTAACTCTCGGAAAAATTTGTAAGTATTATTTGGAATAATTTGCTTGATTCATAAATTTCACTGCTGAGCTTCCTCCTTCCTGTAAATAAACAACTTGCAAATTATAGTTTATATTTTACAATGAAGCTTCCCATATATAATGTGGGCTCCCTAGGAAATTCTATGAAGTGGACAGGTCAGTTGCTCTATCTGCATTTTACCAGTGAAGAAATCAGTCTGCCCAGGGATGGTGGCTCACACCTGTAATCCCAGCACTCTGGGAGGCCCAGGCAAGTGAATTGCTTGAGCTCAGGAGTTCCAGACCAGCAAGAATGAGACCCTCATCTCTACTAAAAATAGGAAAATTAGCTAGGCATTGTGGCAGGTGCCTGTAGTTCCAGCTAGTTGGGAGGCTGAGGCTAAAGATCGCTTGAGTCCAAGAGTTTGAGGTTGCTATGAGCAATGATGACACCATAGAACTCTACCCAGAGCAAGAGGTTGAGACTCTTTTTCCAAAACAAAGGAAAAAAAAAGGGGTGATGCCTGTAGCTCAGTGGGTAGGACACTGGCACCATATACTGAGGGTGGTGGCTTCAAACACAGCCCCAGCCAAAACTGCAACAACAAAAACAACAAAAAAATAAATAAAGGAAAAAAGAGAGAAAGAAGGATGGTGCCTATGGCTCAAAGGAGTACTGGCCCCATATACTGGAGGTGGTGGGTTCAAACCAGCCCCAGCCAAAAAGTTGCAAAAAAAAAAAAAGAAAGAAAGAAAGAAAGAAAAGAAGACAAGAGAAAATAAAATAAAATAAAAAGAACAAAAGAAATCAAAGACATTACGATTTATTTGTGGTAACTGCAACACAGTCTCTCTCAAATCTTAACCAGTATTTCTGATAAAAACCCTTTCAGTTTGTGTTCAATAAGAATATTAATCAATTTCTATGAAGCTAATAATCTCATGACATTTTTCTTTCAACCTTCACTCAGTGAGGCCAATGTTATAGACACTCTAACCTTATTTTTCTAAAATGTATTTTCCTTCATATTTTTTTTGTCCAACTCTTGCAGGAAAGACTGATGGTTGGGTGCCCACAGTTTTTCCTTTCTTTCATGCTCAGGGAGCCCCAATCTCATCCAGATATCTATTCTTCCCTTGTGGAATGTTATTCTGCTCTCAGTTCAGGAGTAAATCCTAAAGAGATTAGCTCTACCAGGTTATTCCAATCTTCTTACCAGCAATTGGTTTACAGATGTTCCTGTGACCCATGTTGTCCATGAGACCTGAGAAGGGAGTCTTGTGAATCTAAAGGGAAGGGGGACTTGTAAAGAGAAACACAAAAGACAGACTGCATTTTAAATTTTTCTGGGTATTGACGCGTCAGGATGCAACTATGGAACCATGGCAGTCATATTACAACTTCAAGGGAAGGTGGCCCGGGGACCATGACAATTCCCTGAAACGGTGGCAGTAGGCAGATGGAAGGAACTTTAATCTCTGATGACACTGGAGTCCTCCTGCCTCAGAACTATAGTGAAATGATTAACTTTCTCTAGACTTAAACATCTTGAGCTGTGGTTTTTGATGCCTACAGCCAACTGTATTTTAACCAATAAAAATCTCTACTACATTTACTTTTTGGGTCAACCTTTTGAGACTAAATAGTATAACTCTCCATTTAACTTCTTTTTGGTTTACCATTTTGTCAATAATTTGGGAAATACAGTCATGCGTCACATTTCAGTCAACAATGGACCACATTCACCACAGTGGTCCCAAAGCATCATTAATCCTGTGTTTTTACTGTCCCTTTTCTTGTCCTTTTCTATGTTTAGATAGGTTTAGTTACACAAATACTTGCCGTGGTATTACAATGGCCTACTGCATTCAGTCTAGTAACATGCTGTACAGATTTGTGGCCTAGGAGCAGGTAGCCTAGATGAGTAATAGATTACCCCATCTATGTTTGTGTAACTACAATCTGTGATGTCACTCAACTAAACCACCAAATCCTTAAAATGTGTCCTTATCATTAAGAAACACGTGGCTATATTCTAATTTGGCCTAAATTTTCAAGTCAGTTCATCTAAAATAATATTTTTATGCCTAGAGTATTTTTTCACTGAGAGACTATTTTCCAGGACCTTGTTACATCTTTAGAGAAGCCAATGATTTTATAAATCATTCAGAAACACACTGGTTTAATCACATATATTAAAAATTCACATGCTAACAATCTTTTGCAACTGTTTGATTTTGAAAATGCTTAGTTACCTGATTTCAGACAGTCTTGACTTGGTAAGTACCATTTGTGTAATATAATAAATATGGCAGAAAAAGGGATACTAGCCCAGCAAGTGGACAAGAGGAAAGCATGAATGGCCTTAGGGTGACATCTACTATCTTCTGAAATTTTATTCAAAATTGTTGTGTGTGTTTATACATATTTTTCTGGATGGACCATCCATAGCTTTTATCAGAGCCTCGAAGGATTAAAAAACACTATGCATGATAAAAGGAATCCTCTTTCTTTATATTCTTGAATCAGATTGAAACAAACCGGAATTGTTTTCTCATAGAAAAAATTATTCAGTGTCAGTTTTTGACTTCTTATCAACACGGTTTAGGTTTTTAGCTGAGTATGGTTGGTTGACTCACACCTGTAGGTCCAGCTATTTTGGAGACTGAGGCAAGAAGCTCTCTCCAGCCCAGGATATCTGAATTTTAGACGGGGTACTGCACTCCACCCTGGGCAACAGAGTGAGACTTTATCTCTAAACAAGTTAATTAATTTTAAAAATATAGCTCATGTACATAGTTTCTATTCAAGGCTATATGCTACTTAGTAGATGCTAGAAAAAGGCATGAGATGCTTTTTCAGAGAGGAAGACATAAATTAGTAAATTGGATTTTTAGTTCTGCGCCATTTCATACACAGGAATATATCATAGATTAATTTTTTTCTAATACTGAATAAAATAAGCATACGAAAAATGGAGGAGAAGAGTCTGGAATGGTATACTTGTTACAATTACACTGCTAGACTATGGAAGCCAGAGCCTAACCCACTACAGAGTCTACGCGTCTGAGTTTATCTCTGAAAACCCTGCCTCTGCCTCTCTTCTATCTCCTCCCAGGCTCCAGCGCTAACAGAAGCTCTCTAAGATTAAACTTTCCGTTCCTATCTGCCTTTGCTTGTTGCCTGGACTATTCCCCACCTTTCTGCACTTGTTCCAGAGTCGCCTCCTCTGAGAAGACCCTGCTGAGAAGAGCCCAGTGTTCCATCCTTCGCACTCACACAAGCCCAGATGCTCTTTTGACGACTATTTACTGATGTCTCTAAGCACTGGGGATACAGTTGCCATCAGTGCAACATCTTCCCTCTCTTAGACGTCATAGTCCATGGGGAATAGAGAGACGATAAGCGAATAAGCAGATGATAGATGGCAGAGGGAATAAATGCTCTCAAGAAAAGGAAATTGGGCTAAGGAAAGAGTGGGAGTGGCAAGCTGTGATTCTAGGAGAGGAGGAAAATCCTTCCTCAGAGTGTGACATTTGAGAACAACGCAGGCTTGAGGGAGGGAGTCATGGGAGGGAGGAACAGAAGGAAGAAGGATCAGCAAATGCCCAAGGTTGGACCTGAAATATATACTAAAATACTTGAAGACGTGAGAAGGAGAAGCAGAGGGAGTGAGGAGAGGATGAGAAAAGTAGGAGACGAGGTCACGAACGCCGCCTGCCGCCAGCCCAAGCTCTTCTGAGCTCTGGAAAGGGCTCTTGGCTTTTATTTAAATGTGATGGAAGTATGGGGAAATTCTGAGCCAAGAGCAACTTGACCTAATTTTTAGCTCTAGAAGCTTATTTTAGGGGCCAGGCGCGGTGGCTCACGCCTGTCGTCCCAGCACTCTAGGAGGCCAAGGTGGGTGGATTGCTTGAGCCTGGGTGTTCCAGAACAACCTGGGGAAGAGTGAGACCTTGTGTCTGCTAAAAGCAGAAAAAGATAAAAACTAGCCAGACGTCGTGGTGCAGGCCTGTACTCCTGACTACTCAGGGAGGCTGAAGAAAGAGGGATCACTTGAGCCCAGGAGTTTGAGGTTGCTGTGAGCTGTGACGTCACAGCACTCTAGCCTAGGGCAGCACAGTGAGACTCTGTCAAAAAAATAACAATAAGAAGAAAATGAAATAAAAGCTCCCTCTAGGTGCCCTGAGTCGCACATACATGCACGTTTTTCAGTGAGGAGGCAAGGAGACCAAAGAGGAGACCACTGCAATTGTCCGGGTGAAGCTGGTGGGGGCAGCTGGTCCAAACAGGACTGCAGATACAGGGAAATGAGAACAGTGGACACTGACAACTGTTGTTGTGTGTGTGTGGTTCCATTGTTTGACTTTGTTGCCCTGGGTAGAGGGCCATGGCATCCAGCAACCTTGAATTCTCAGGATCAAGCGATCCTCTTGCCTCACTTTTTCATTTTTAGTAGAGGCAGGATCTTGCTCTTGCTCAGGCTGGTCTTGAACTCCTAATCTCAAACACCCACCTGAGGGTCTTGAACTCCTAATCTCAAACACCCACCTCAGCCTCCCAGAGAGCTAGGATTGCAGGTGTGAGCCACCACGCCGAGCCTGACAACTCTTCTAAGGAAGTTCACTATAGAGGAGAACAGAGACGTGTTTAGTTTCCTGGAGAGGGAAGTGAGGTCGACAGGTGTGTTACCAGAATATGTCACAGCATATTTGACATGGTGGGACGAGCCTGGGAAGAGCCTGTTGATGATGTGGGACTGAGAAGAGTCAGTCTCCTACCATGTCCTTTAGTAGGTAGCAGAGGGCAGGATCCAGGATGCAAAAGAGGGGCTGTCCACTAGGTCAGGAACTGTACAACCACCGTACTGGACAGGCATGCCGAGTACTTGGACAGACGCACGGGAGCATTACATACGGTCCCACAACATCCCCTGGGTAAAGAGAGGAGAGGAGAGGGATGTGCTAAGGAATCATCTGATTGCAAGAGGCAGTTGACTGAACAGAGACATATCAGGCTCGTTGAGCAGCACCAAGGGTCCTTTTGGCATTCTTGGTCTGAGGATAAAGTGAGATAGTCATCATGCCAGTTCTTTTTATACCAGGCTCAGTCAGCTGCTATGATGCCTGGAGGCCAGGATGAAGGACAAGGGGAGTTGGATTAAACCAGCACAGGGCCTCCTCAGATGAATTTGATGGAGAAAGAGAATGGCTGGGTAGTTGAGTGAATGCAAATGATGACTTATAATAACAGCCCAGAGCACGAACCAGCTAAGGAGGGAAGTAAGGATGTGAGCCAGAGCCACAGATGGTGGAAAGGGCAGACCAGCAGTTCAAAGAGCGTTGAAGTAAGGGAACTTGGAAGAGTGACCTGGAGGGAAAGTAGCAGTCAAAGAACAGGGCGCCTGAGATGCAGGTTCTGCGGTAGCACAGTGTCTGAGTGCCCAGGGCCTGGGTAGCAAGGTCACAGCATGTGTTCTGCTGGGCATTCTATCATCCTGACAAAAGGGGAAACAGGGTGTCCAACCAATATTAGGCAATCAATGGGGTCTTTGGGAAGGCCAAAAATTATGGAAGACCGTTCAACCAGAATAATCCCCAAATCTCAGGAAAGATGGCTGTGATGAGACACAGCTTTCTGTCACTGCTGGGAACACCTGTGTTGACCCTGAGGTGTGACTGTTGGAGCCACCCACCTGGGCTCTCCCTGTCATTCTCACAGGGATCACAGACTCTGCCCTGTGCCTCCTTCCTGCTAGGTGGTTCCTAATCAAACTCTTCCTTGGGAATGTCTGAGGGGAAAAACCTAAACCAAATTCCTGGGCCCTGGTTGTAAAGGATGTTGAAAAATTAAGTTTTTAGCATTTACCTTATGAGATCAGGTCTCATAAGAAGAGAAATTCCCCAAATGTAGAAAGGGGTCTTCCCTGGTTGCTGTTACGGTCCCAGCACTTTTCACTCATGTACTTCAATACACAATAAATAATTAGCACACAGAAAGTGCCTGTTGAATAAATAGGTAAACAAAGGAATGGCTAATTTTTAGGCCCAGCCATGTGTTATCTCTTTGTTTTGACGCCCAGTCCCTAGGTTTAATGTTAACTAAACTGGGAAGCTCCAGGAACATTAATTTCCTGCCCTAAGTCTCCAGGGCTGTTCTGTGCATGAAGATTCCTTTTGCAGGTTGAGTCATTCAGCATCCTGTTCATCTCTGCACCACTGTCTCGACAAGGTATTAGATTTCTGATCACGTTTGAGAATCTAGAACACAATGAGTATTCATTCATTAAACAAGTATTTATTGAGTCCCTAGTGTGGCTGGCCATTATTCTAGTTGTTAGGCACATAGCAGAGAACAATAGAGATAAAAATCCCTGCTCTGACAGCACAAAGTCATGTTCACTAAGGTACAATTATGTTTGAGTGATTACGGAATTAAAACATGTGTATGGTATGGGTGGGAGTGGCTCACGCCTGTAGTCTTAGCACTTTGTCAGGCTGAGGCAGATGGATTGCTTGAGCTCAGGAGTTCAAGACCAGCAAGAGTGAGACCCCTGTCTCTACTAAAAACAGAAAAACTAGCTGGGAGTGGTGGTGCACAGCTCTAGTCCCAGCTACTTGGGAGGCTGAAGCAAGAGGATCACTTGAGCTCAGGAATTTGAGGTTGCTGTGAGCTGTGACACCATGGTACTCTACCCAGGGTGACAGAGGGAGACTCTGTGTCAAAAACAAAAACACGTGCGTGGGATAGCATAAAAATGCAAGCAGAAAATAAAATTACCTGGGATAACAATAACAATTCTTCTGCTTTTCGATACACATTCCTACAGTTTTTTTATAAGCTTATAGACATAAATATTGTATTAAAAATGGAATTTTACCTACACATCATTTTTCATCTTGCTTTTATTCGCTTGACGTTATTGACACTTGCAAACATTTTTTACATCACTGTGAACTTTTACAGCATTATTGACTGTGTCTGTATTATTCTGCCACATAATAGCACCAAAGAGGCCTCTTTTGTTGACCACAGTCAACTTCTAATTTTTCATTATGATAAGCAATGCTGCACTGAACATCTTGCACATACATATATTTGTCATTTATCTGACTTCTTTAGAATCGTTTCATAACTGGGCAATTGCTAAGTCAAAGAGTAACCTTATTTTAAGATCGTGAGTATGCGTGCCAAACCATCCTCTAGGAAAAAACTGAACCAGTTTCATTCTCAGCTGTGGTATCTGAGAGAGCACCTGTTTCCCACATCCTAGCAGATTCTGCTTTCAGTATTAGTCAACTTCTGATGATTCAGCCAGTGACTCTCCACAGTGGGGAGAAGCGAGATTGGGTTGCTGTCACCTGATGATAAGTGGACAGATTTTTCGATAGGTACCATTAAGCCATGAGAATTAAACTGTGCCCAGTGGGATCCATACCTGTTTCATGCTGATAGGAATGCTTAAGAAATTTCTGAAGAAAGTAAAAGAGGAAAGAAAATGAATGTATCTGTAAAACTTCTTCTTATCTTTATTACTAATTTATCTTTTCATTAATGAGCATATTAATTGTATTGAAAAATTCATGCTTATTTAGGCAATAAATAAGAATTTAGAATAGCCCCATCAGTACATCTGTAGCCAGGACACTGAGTGAGCACAGGCACATGCACCTGTAGTTGAGATAACGTATCATTCAAGGCAAAATAATAAACATGAACAACTGCGAGAGGGTGGTCCAGCTCTTGGGATGTCCAAACTCTACTCAGGTGTACTAGGCAGAATTCCAAAGAAAAGATGACACTTCAATGAGTAGTCGTTTCATCATGCGTTTGTCAACTTGTTAAACTCTAATAGTTAACCTTTACTGATGTACGTGACATCAGAAACATCACAAACATCTGGAAATGGTCACTCAGTCCTCATAATGTCAGGATTTAACTCTCTGTTTTACTGTTAAGATTCAAATAAGTTGACTAAGGTTGTGGCTAATGTATAGCATATAGATTCTGAACTTGAAATCTTTGTCTGACATAACAGCCCATATATAAGTTCATCTTTTTTTTTTTTTTTTTAAACAGACAGTGTCTCACTCCATAACCCAGGCTGGTGGGTAGTGACCACAGCTCAAGGTAACCCCAAACCTCTCATCTCAGCTTCCTGAGGAGCTGAGACTATAGGTATGTGCCACCATACCCCGCTAATTTTAAAAAATGATTTCTTTTAGGGATGGAGTGTTACTATGTTGCCCATCCTTAAGTTTATTCTTCATGTGAAACTGTTTCTTGAGACATGGCTGATCACCATTTATGACCAGGAATAAGAGTATGTTCCAGGGAGACAGCCCCAGAGGTCACTTGCCTCTAATTCAGAATTAGTCCCCTCGAAGCCAGAAATCTCTGTTACATATAATCCCACAGAAATGAAATGAGCCATGCTGAGCCTGACTGAACTAGGAAAACCTCTCAGACTTCATGCCCTTTCTTACTATTTTCTGTGCCAGCAGAACCCCATCTCTTTCTCTCTCCCCTCTCTGCACAGCCTAAATCCACTAGCCTTAAACCACTCCAGGCCACCTGTTGATAACAAAAACAGGTTAGAGAGTCTCTATCCTCAGTCACCAGGGACACTTCTACACCTTATTAGATCCACCCAACAGGAGCCAGTTATAATCTGCACTGAGCCTTCTAGTCTAAAGCCTTTTGTTCTCTTCCAACTGTGCCTTCCTTGCTAGCCTGAACTTGTACTCATTGACTCAGCCCTGCCTAGTCAGACCCCAGAGTCGTCGTATGGCTTCCACTTAAGCCTCAGCTCTTCCCATTCATCTCCCAGAGACCACACCTCCTTCAGCTGTATCGACTGGTCCCTTGCTGACACACAACCCTGCCTTGGCTCTGCAGAGCCAGACTTTCATATATTCTCTAGACTATGGTTTCCTCGGGATTCAGACTGAGCATCTTCTGGAAGCATATTACGACATAAATTTCTTTCTTTAACCTTCATAAACATTGAAAAGACTAACCTCTATTAATTTCTTACTTGACAGGTGAAAAAAACAGAGACACGGGAAGATTAAGTGACTGCTGTGATTTGAATGTTTGTGTCTCTCAAAAGTCATGTTGAAACGTCATTACCAGCACAACAGTATTAAGAGGCGAGGCCTTTAGGAGGTGACGGGGCCCTGAGGACTCTCAGGCACTGGCTCAGTGCCTTTCTGAAAGGCCTCTGGAGAAGGAGTTCTTTTTTTTGCAGTTTTTAGCCTGGGCTGGGTTTGAACCCACCACCTCCAGCATATGGGGCCACTGCCCTACTCCTTTGAGCCACAGGTGCTGCCCCTGGAGAAGGAGTTCTTCTCCTGCCCTCTCTACCATGGGATGTGCAATAATGTGCCATCTAGAAGCAGAGCCCTTTCCAGACACCAAATCCACCCCCATCCCATTCATGGACTTCCCACGCTTCTAAGTGGTAAGAAATACATTTCTGCTGCTTATAAATCCCTAAGTTTATGGTATCTTGGAATGGCAATGGGAACAGTCTAGACAAACTTGTCTAGCTTTCACATACTGGAGTCAAATTTGACACCAGGTCTCTTAAATTCAACCAATGCCTTTCCATTTCACAATGCTAACATGGAGCCACTCAGACCATGTCTCTGCACCTTTCAAACAGAAGCATAGTCTTTTCACAAATAGGTTAAGGAATTTCAGTTGCACAAAAAATCCCCGTGTCTTGCCATGTGGGCGTCTTGCTCACCAGGCCAAAAAACAGACTCATGGCAGGCAGCCCGCACCTTACATGCTATCTATAATGTCAGATATGAAGTATGACCTAAAAATAGAGGAAGATCTAACCAATGCTTACTAATAGATGAAAGAGTTAATTGACCTATCCAAAACTTGAAATGCGCAGAGAAATTATTAAAGTGTAAAAAGTATCTCTCCACTTGTCTTACACTCCACAGGGTCCCCTCAGCAAGATGTGGCGTCCCAACCTGAGTCCCACGCAGAGGTATTCCAATTAGTAAGAGACCTTAGGCATCCTGACATGTGAAATAGCATTCAAAAGGATGGTGATTATAGAAGATGCCATATTTTTCTCCCAAAAAGAGACAGAAAGAAAAATTCTGATTTATAGCATTTGCTTAATTGCTTTCACGGACTAATCAAGAAAGAGAATGATGCTTTCTCCTCTCTCTAACCTTTTGATCTATTCCCTACCATGATTTGTTTCATTTCCTCAAAATCACAAAAAGAATAAAACAAGGTGATCAAGGCGGACACGGCCCCCATTACAGCCTTGCCTGAGTTGGCACCCTTTTTACTACTATGCCACATCTTATAAGATTTCTATTTAGCAAGTCACAGACTTATTACCGCTAATTGTTACGGAATTTCTTTTAGCAGAATGCCCCTTTATTTAGGTTAAGCAATATTTTTTTAAATGAAATGTATCATAACAGTCATGTTAACTGAGTGCCACTAGAATTCTCCTTTATACAAAGAAATTATGACCTTTACGTCAATACACACAAGGAGTCTTGGGGTTGACAAGGCTAGTTTACAGCACAAGTGAAGTCCACTTATAGCAGCCTGTATAGCTTATGGCTAGGAGGACTGAGAGTTATAAGAAACACCTGTACAGTAATGGAACACCTTGGTGACAAGGGCGTGGAGAGGGATTTAGCTCTCCTAACAAGCATGAGAGCTTGTGAGATGAAAGCATTGGTGAATTGGCAGTTTCTACACCTGTGGTGTTGAGAGGCACGAGACCAGCCTTATATTAGGCTGGAGGAGGAGGCAGTCGGAAGCATGCGCATTCTGTCACGGACCCGCTTACTCTGTCTCCTCTCCTGCCTGCAGAATGCCAGCACGGTGTCTCTCTGCTAAAGATTATCAAGCTCTACTAAAGACTAAGATCTATCTATTATAAGACTCCTTTACTTTAAGACTCTCTCTCTCTCTCCTGCTAAAGTAGGTAGCCCTCAGGCACCTAAGAGAAATTATTCCTGAGCAAGAGGACTTAGCAGTCCCCATCCGGAACCTAGTTAAGCTGGGCCCAAGACCTGGCCAGTCCCGGACCCTGACAAGCAGTGTCAGGAGTGGGGTGTGACATCCACTTCTGAGATAGTCCTCACACCTTGCAGAAAATTACTGGAAATCCTAGTAAGCATTAAGCAGACATTCCCCTGGATTGTGAATATCAACACTGCTCAGTCTCAAGTTTACACAGAAATAGTATAATCACTCAAGTCACTGCAGGGGGTACTTAGAAAACAACTATGACAGTGTCATCCTCTTGCTCCTTGTCTATAGACAGAACTTGCATCTTTCCTCTCTACCGCATTTTTCTTAAATGCCTTTCAGTACTAATCAGAATAATAACAGTTTTAGAACCAAGATTAGCATGTAGGTTGTTGCGAGGCGTTTTAGGATGAGAAAGCCGCAGGCTTTAGTCCTTGTGTGGGGGAATGAAAGAAGAGAGACTTTACCAATGCTCAGACTTGTCTTCATCTGGAAAATGTGCTGTATTTTATTTCTCTCTTCAAACATCAGAGAATAGTCACATGCTGCCTGTGACTGATTCTACCCTTCTGTAACCAAAGACGGCATTTCCCTAACCTTCCCAGCAGCCTGTTAAAAAAGTCTGCCAAGAAGAACAGAACAAGAAATCATAAACATGGCCGACAATCGTTTATTAATCCTGCTTGAACAGGAAGACTTAAGAATTAACTTTTTTCACAGCCACCGTTTGGACATTTCACTTGATAAGAAAGGAAAGCCTTTTGTTATCTGTCCCCAACTCTCCGTGCTGATATAACTGCCCAAGTCAAACTATTTACATCATTAGAATTGGAGGGAATGGAAGTGATTTAAGCGACCCCTTAATTTAGGATGGCACATGTCAATTTCTCTCCTTGCTGATGCCACATTTCTGTTTGTAACTGGAAACGGCCAGAGGTCACCTGGTGAAAACTTTAGAATTCCCTGATGTTCCTTGCACAGCACAGCTCCCATCCACCATAACCAACGTGAATAGTATTTTCCACTTCCAAGTTCAGTCAGAACACTGCTTTCCTGTTATCTCGAAGAAATGAATCCTAAAGCCTATTTTGTGTCAGGTTCAGCTCTGTTGTCTCGTCTTTCCTTTCAAAGGAAGTCTCGCTCCTCCTCTCCTCGCTTCCTCCGCTTACCTGTGCTGTGACACTTATTTCTTCTCACTTTTATGATAATTTAATCCCACAGGCCTCTCCCTGGCTTCTTCAATTAACCTCTCCATTTTGGCTCTTATGTTTCCATCTTCAAAAAGGCGCAGGGTACTCCTGCTTTAAATAAACTTCTCCCAATTAGACTCAGCTAATTTAGCATTGAACCTCTTTCTAGTAATTCTAAACGGCACTCGCTGACTGATCTTGACCTGCTCCTTTCTTGAGACTCTTTTCCACCTCGATTTCAGCAATGACGAACAATCTTAAATCCTTTTCCTACTTTTCTCTCTGTGATTGACTTTCCTCCCTCCTACATTCTCTGTTGTGTTTCCAAGGACTCTGCTCTTAGTTCTCTGTTCCTTAATCTTTCTTTTGAGTGTTGCGATAATTGAAATCACTAACTTCAGCTGTTTCTTCTACACGTATGATTCATGTGTTATCTATGGAGGGCCAGCTTCTACATTTTTGGATTGCTCATGCTGAGGTCTCCCCAGGTTCTGCTTTGCAGTGGCCACACGAGACATGTCTCCTACAATCGGCCCATTACATCCCTAAGGACCTGGGGGACCTTCACCAGATCCTTTGTGTCCTGGCTCATAGATGATAAAGAGAGAGCCAGCATGAAGGACTGTGTGAGAGGGTTTGTTTGTTTCCTTTTGTTTTTATTTTTGGGTTTTGCACCTAGCCTGAAAGTTGTACCCAATACTTTGAGTGCACATCACATTGGCCGTATCTCGGGGATATGGGTACAGTGAACTGGAAAGGACACTGAAGGGTGCTGTCCAGACGGATCACGGAGGAAATGGACAAGCGTTCCCTAGAACACACGCAGTCTCTGCTGTGACTCCCAACTCTGCCTCCAGTGCTCACCACAGCTGGGAAAGCCCTTCCCTCACCAGTGCTATGGAATATCCAGGACTGAATATTCTCCTCCAACCCAACAAGTTCAAAACTGACTTAACCATAGATTTATAAGCTTCATAAAATCCACATTTCATCCTCTCAAAGAGGGCAATCAACGTAAGAGGCATCTAGAAGTGCTAAAGGCCATCGGGTCAGTTGGGATCAGGCACTGAGCTGGGAATGCGGTCTCATCATTCCACTTCCATCCTGTGTCCACCCAACGCCTGAGCTCACTGCCCCGCACTTCATCTCCTCTCCTTCCTCTCTGTCCGCCACCTCACACTCACATGTCACGCACACTCCCTCCTTCTCTTTCTTTCTCATCTCCTAGTCTCCTCCTACCATTTACATTTTCTCTCTCACCTTCCAAATTGCCCTCATATTCAAAACTCTTGATTCATCTTACTGAACCCATTAATTCTCTAGTATCTCAAGCTAAAAACACACAGCAATGTTGGACTCTGTCTTCACTTCCTCCCTAGTGAAAATTCCCATACTTTCTTTTCCTTTTCTTTTTTTTTTTTAAAGAAAGCTTTTATTTTATTTATTATTATTACTTTTTTGCTGGTTTTGGCCGGGGCTGGGTTTGAACCCACCACCTCCTGCCTATGGGGTGGGCACCTACTCCTTTGAGCCACAGGTGCTGCCCTAAAATTTCCATACTTTCATTCTTCCATTTGTATGGCACTTTATTTTTCTTATCTTTTGTGATTTTATAACTTTATTATCATAACATTTTTCTACCCAGACATGTAGGTTTTGACTCTCTCAACTTCATTATGCATTCCACAACCACATTTATCTTCAAAACAACATCATGACTACCTAAAATAGAAACCTACTGCTTAGAAGACTATGTGATTTCAAGGACTTCTAAAAGCAAACCCTACACTGTGTCTTTAAGACGATTTCCTCGTACTTTCCCGTATGGATATCCACAACTCTTCCCCAGGTTGTTTTGGAACACCCAGGATCAAGCAATCCACCCACCTTGGCTTCCTGGAGTGCTGGGACGACAGGTGTGAGCCACCACGCCTGGCCCCTAAGCTTCTAGAGCTAAAAATTAGGTCAAGTTGGTCTTTGCTCAAAATTTCCCCATACTTCCATCACATTTAAATAAAAGCCAAGATGTATCCTAATACAGTACATACATAGGCCAAGGCATTCACACATTCAACATAGCGTCCCAAGCATTGTGTGTGTACATGGTCCTTGCCTTCTTTTTACCTGTGTAAAACTGGCAGATATAAAGAAATGACCACTTTTGTAGAAAACATAGCTGTAAGATACATAAGACATAAAGCAAAAGCTTAAAACCATTGCCTGGAGAAATTTTAAAAAATGGTATTTAGTATGATTCGTTTGGGATTAAAAGTGTGGACAACTTTATACACATAGATTAAAGAGGCAGAGACTATGAAAAATATATACTTTATTCCAGGAATTTTTAGTAGTTCTGTACAATTAAGTATCAGCTTCTATGTTAATTGAGGCCATAGAAGTATGTGGGAAGCCAGATCACGAACAACCTTTTATGCCAATATCTCAAACTTTAACCCTTGAACCTAAAGGTAATGAGGAATTGATGGTGGCTTTAAGGACTAGAATAATGTGATCTAACATGAGGTTAAAAATTAAAGCTGGGAGCAGTAAGGAACTTGAACTGGACATGTTATGAAAGAAGTGAGATATAGCAAGAGACTACTGTAAGTATCCTATCCAGAGAGGGGTAAGTCATAAAAGCCTAGAGGTGTGTACGAAAGATATAGATATAGTTGAGTAAAGAATCAACAAGGCCCAGGGACTGACCATATATAGTTACATGAGAGAGAGAGATAGGAGTCTAAAATAATCACTATGGGAGCTCTGACAAATTAAATTTGTGGACTCACCACCATGTTCTTACACTGGCAGTGCTCTACAAATGACTCAGTAAGGTTTCATAATCTTGGTACATCAGTGTTTCACAATTGTGTTTGTGTTGATGTGTGTGGGTGTCTTGCTAAGTGGCATTCATTATCACTGCATTTTTTGTGTGTTGTTGTGGGAATGTAGGAGTGTGAATTAAAGCAACAAACAAAGTCTTAGACTTATCAAATTTGGCAAGAGTGGAAGCGAAATCAGGGAGATGTTAGTCCAAGTTTATGGAGATAATGCTGTGAAGAAAGCAGCAGTGTACCAAAGGATTAAACATTCGGCGGGGGGGAGGGAGAGAGAGAAAATGTTACTGATGAAGAGAGGTCAGGGTGGCCAGTAACAGGGAGAAGTCATGAAAACATTGCAAAAATTTGTTGAATTGTTTCAAAATCATCAGCCAACTGTGAGAAGCATAACAGACCAAGTGACCATTTATAGAGAAATAGGAAAATCTTAACTGAAAATCTTGGCCAACAATTCATGGCTATTGCATCACAATAATGTACCAGCTCAATAATGTGTGTGTGAGGGAGTTTTTAGCCAGTAAATACCACCCCCCACTCACCTAATAGGGTCCTCAATGACTTTTTTCTTTACCCACTTACAAAGGAAATATTTACAGGAAGAAATTTTGATGATACTTAGTATAGCAAGGGTAATACAACAACAGCCCTGATGTCCATTCCAGAAGAAGAGTTCAAAAATTGTTTTTAACATTGGACTAGGCACTGGCATTGGCACATAACTTCCCAAGGGGAGTATTTCAAAGGTGACTGTAGTATGGTATGTAGCACCCTTTCTAGGATGGGTTTGTAAACTTAATTATCAGAACTTGCATAGCTAGCACTCTAAAATAGCCACTGTATTGCCCAAAACTTGGAGCACAGGAAGAAAGATGATTTTGAAGCAAAAGTAAAAATGAAATAAATTTTGAACAGATTGATTGTGATCATCAAAATTATATAAATGGTAATTACATTATAGGGATAGGAAATTTACCTACAGTGAACAAGTAAAATGAAAAGAATACTTAGATATTGAAAGAAGAATTCACAAAATCTTCATAATAAATTGTCGATGAGTTCAAGAACATCTGATGTATTCCAAAATTGAAGAGCCAGTGATCCAGTCATATACTGCAGGAAGATTAGCTAAACTGAGAAATTCAGAGTGTAGGATGTAATTTATGGTAAAAAATACACTGAACTTGATTGTTGCAATGTCCATTGAAAGCTGTGTACAAAAACCCTATATCAAAGCACCAAAGAGAGAAGCTGGTGAATGACGGATTATTCTTTCAGGGAGCTTCCTGGGAAAAAAAGATGGAGAGATTCAGTTCCAAATATTGGGAGGTCAATGCTTCTCCTCCTGCTCACAGAAAGCTTTTCCTTCCTTGGCAGAACCCATATGACAGTTAGAACCCTGCCACTCTTCCCTACACCAGTTTACCATGTGTGATAACCACAGAGTGCCCACGTGTTGGGCAGCCCCTATGCACACAGTTCCTTGCAATTTAGCAATTAACTAGTGTAGGAGGCAGCAGGCTGAATTTTTCACAGGCCTTCCAATTCAGGGGAATGTCTATGTGACTATCTCTGTGTGGGGATTCAGCAGTGCAGGCAGGCTAAGACCTTTAGACTCTTGATCAGTTGTTTAAATGAGGGAAGCTGAGATAGATCAAAGGGATGAAACTTGTTTTCCCTTCTTTCTGTGTATGTTATCTGGCCATTTCAGATGTCGCATTGCCCTATGTCCTGTTTAACCAACTGCTACCCTTCACACAACCTTCCTGGGGGCCTTGAGCTCCCTGTTCTTTTAGCTTGAACTTCTGTGCATTCTTGTACATTTACTCTGTCACTGTACTCAATAAAAGACCCCTAAGAAACAGGGCCAGCACTGCATTGTTTCAGGCTGCCACCTGGCACTTGAAGCCGTGTATGCCTCTCCAAGCCTCCAGGCTTTATACGCTCTAAGTTGCTGTAAAGTCTCTTGATTTTTCTAGCACCGTCTCCCTTGTTGACCATCATCCCAGGTTGGGGTCCATGAGAACCCCAACACACTATGACTTAAATATTTTATAACATTTATGCCTCTCTAGTTCAATAAGATTAGTATCTTAAACATAAAAACTATGTATTTATTTATCTATTCACTCATTCATGAAACTGATATTTATTGAGTATTTACTATGTGTCAGATACCATTCCAGGTGCTGAGACTACAGAACTGAACAAAATTGGCATGAACCCTGCCCTAATGAAGCGTACATGCTAGTCAGGGAGACGGAGAATCCAAAAATAAATAAGCGACATGCCTAGGGTATTCCTCTAGTGCGGTAGTTAAAAGCACAGCCTAAGAGCAAGATGACTTGATTGGAATTCATCTTGACGTTGAGCAAGTCACTTAAGCCTTCTGGGTTCCAATTTTCTCATCTGGAAAATGGGACTTATGATATTTTTGAGCTCTAAGTGTTCTTATAAGTAAATAAGTTAACATTTCTTCAGTACTCAGGACAGTGCCTTGTGAATAGAACCTGTTTAGACCTGAATAGACAAGTGCTAAGAACAAGCACTACTTATCTATTATCTCCTATCTAAGAAGTATCTACCTATCTACTATCTACTACTTACCTAAGAATGGGCAGCGCCTGTGGCTCAAAGGGTGGGGTGCCAGCCCCATATACCGAGGGTGGCAGGTTTGAACCTGGCCCCAGACAAACTGCAACAACAAAAAAATGGCCAGGCATTATGGTGGGCGCCTGTAGTCCCAGCTACTTGGGAGGCTGAGGCAAGAGAATTGCTTAAGCCCAAGAGTTAGAGGTTGCTGTGAGCTGTGATGCCACGGCACCCTACTGAGGATGATAAAATGAGACTCTGTCTATAAAAAAAAAAAAAAAAAGATAAGTGCTAAAAAAAAAGAATAAAACATGGAAAAGGAGAAATGGGAACTTAGATCAAGCCCCTGTAGACATAGATGACCCACTGTGTGTATATTCAGTGAGGGAACACCTCGTGGAAAGGTGACATTTGGGCAGAAAGTTGAAGATCTCAGACAGTGAATTATTTTGACTTCTTAAAGACTAATATTCTAGGTAAAAAAAAAACCTTAAAGTACAAAAGCACTGAGGCAGGAGTTGACAGGTGTGTTTGAAGAACACGAACGAGGCCAAGGTGGCAAGGCTCAGGCACAGTGAGGGTGACACTCACTGTAGACAGAACCAGAAAGGCAGTGGGAGGCACAGACAAAATCCAACGTGTGGGTTTCGGGCCCAGGGGTGACGTTTAATTTACACAGACAGGTTCCCTCTGGCTGCTATATGAGATAGCTTTAAAGGAGGCAAGAAACCATGTATGAGACCATTACCACATATTTAAGGAAAGATGTTGGGGGCTCCGACCAGAAGACAGAGGGGTGTGAGGATAAACAGTGGTCTGATGTGAAGTATATTTTATAAGTTGAGAGAGTAGGTTTTCCTAACAGATTAGATGTGGGATGTAAGAAAAAGAGGTGAGTCAAGGATTATTCCACAACTTTAGTCTGAGCAACTAAAAGGATAAAATTATACTTAGATGAGAACTACTACGGAAGAGTAGGCTGCAGAGGACGATGAGGCCCGTGGTGTGGGATGTATTAAGTGTGAGACGCCAGCTGTCCATCCAAGTGGAGATAGAAAGTACACAGTGGAGTCTAAGTTCAGAGGAATGAGCAATCTGTAGATACACACTTGGGAGTTATCAGAGATGGAGAGCAATTGGGACCACAAGAATGGATAAGATAAACGAGGAAGTGAGCACAGCGTAATGGAAGAGAGGGAGAAAGAGAGAGAGAGAGAGATCATACCTACGTAAGAACTGACCTCTGGAGCGCTGGCAGGCCTGGAACAGAAACCAGTGACCAGCGCAAGAGATCGGGAAGAAGCAGTCTATAAAATTGAAGGAAAACCAGAAGAATGGGGTTTTCCAAAAGCAGCAGAAGTTAAGTGAAAAATACCTCTGCAAGCCAAGTGCAAAAAGGAGTGAACAACTTCATCAAAGGATTCCAATGTTGAGGAGGACCAAGAATTCTGAGTTCCATTTAGTTGCTCAGAGATCTTTTTAAAAGATTTGCTAACGAACTAGATTCAGAGAGCTGGAAGGGAGAGGAGGCGAGTTTGACTTTAAGACTTTCAGTTTGGTGAATTGTGTATAGTGGTGCATCACTTAAGGAAATAAATACGGGAAGCTCTGAAATAGAGAGGCCGGGGAAGCAGCACACAGGAGGAGTCAGATGCCTGTAACGTCTCTAGGAGTCTTGTGTCCAGCAGAGATTCGGAAATTCAGATCTGGAGCTTCTGAGAGATATTGGCGCTGGAAATATTTATTTAGATGTCATCAGGATGGAGGTGGAAGGTGAAGTTGGAACAGTGGACTAAATCCTCTGAGAGAGTGTCAAGTAAGAAAAAGAAGATTCTGGGCCAGAGCCATTAAAAAGATATACACTTTGAAGGCTGTGAGGGCTGCTCTCAGAATACAGTCTCTTCCCCATCTCCACTTGGCACCAATTTCCTCAACCTTATTAACCAATAAAAACTGACAAGGCTTAGCTCCCAAACTTAAATCTTAAAAAGTGCTAGTCCCCAGCTATTTTTTCCCCCTCTCCAAGCTTACTTCTCCTTTTCCCATTTTTTATAATTTTATTTATATTTTTAAAGAGTGTCAGATAATTTCTCCAAGTTTCCCTTCCAGGGTCCCTGGCAGAAAGGTCCAAGTAGGTGTATATTGGAGAATTCTTTCATCATTTGGGCAGAGTAATACTGTTTAACTTGAAGATTCCATGAATTTAGTTCCTTTTCACTCCCTTTATTTTTCTGATGAACGCAAGGACTTTATTCTCAGGAGTTAGCCCTGGCATGTGGCAGACACCGTGAGGCATGCACTCCACAAGTAATTCTTAAATACTGAACACTGGGTTGCCTCACGGCCTCTCCTTCCGATGCCCATGAACTTGTTCAGTTTTCTTATACATTTTCTGGGTAAATTCACCACATCACAAGGTACATAATCACAAACACGATTTCTTTTTTTCCAGCAAGATGTACAAAGCTCCCACCCTTGAATAAACACTGAAGTATGCCTTGATTTCAACAATAAACTGTGAGTTGAAACAAATTATGAGTCAACCCACTGCAGCCTTGACTTAGGGTGTTTCTCGACTTTCACTTGAGTGGTACAATGAGAAACCATCCTTATTAATAGATGAAAAAATTAATTGCTCTCTAGTATGCCTGACAATAGCCGGGAAAATAAGAGTCCCATTTTGTGCCCCCCCACATACATTTAAGCTCTCCCTGTGTGCTTGTAACTTACACCATCAGCATTTAACATACAGATAACTCATTTTAAAATGGAAAGGGTTAGAGTGTTATAACTTTTCTAATTTCTTCTCCAGTAAAATACAACCCAAGGATTTCTGCACCTCACAAATTTTATAGAAATTTCTTGGCCGGTGACGAAAATGCCTAGTTGAGATTGAACATAATAACTACTGACTGAAGCAAGCAATAAAATTATTCTTACATGTATGCATTCTCATTTCCAGGATTTTAGAGCTCTCTGCCTATTTTAAGAATTTTAAAAATAGCCTTTAAATCTAAAATTAGGTTCTGGGTTTTGATCCATTTTCATCTCAGTAATCTTGTATGACTGGCAGAGTTTGCATATCCTCCAGCCCCAAGTCATAAATATACTGAACCCCCTCTCCTGCTAGTCAGTCCTCAGGGAATCCACTTACCTTTCATCATACAGAAAATGCCCCAAAGATTCTTAATCTTTGTTTTTTCTTCTATAAACAGTTTTTAATCTCCAGCAGTACTCTTTGATCTTCTTTTATGATTTAATCTTTTAAGGGCTTTATAAAAATTCTGTTAAAGTTTCATCAATGATACCCTGCAACTATTTTTTTCACTTAAAGTACGTCAAAATCATCCGTAGGTCTGCTCAGTGCCCATATCTCAATGGTTAGGGCTCCAGCCACGTGCACCAGGGCTGGTGGGTTCAAACCCAGCCAGGGCCTGCTAAACAACAATGTCAACAACAACAACAACAAAATATTGGGCACCTGTAGTCCCAGCTACATGGGAGGCTGAGGTAAGAGAATCGTGTAAGCCCAAGAGTTTGAGGTTGCTGTGAGCTGTGACGCCACAGCACTCTACCCAGAGTGACATAGTGAGACTCTATCTCAAAAAATAAAATAAAATAAAAAGTAAAAAAAAAATCATCCCGCAGGTCCATTAAACAATATTATTTTAAAAAGGTCAAGGCTGCCTTACTTGTGGACAGTTATACAACCACATCAGAAAACCCAAGGCTCCACTCATGGTACTCACTGCATTTTGCAAACACACCTATGAGGAATGGGGAGAACCATCACTGATTACCCCAGAACGTGGACTTTATGAAAACTCCAGCCCCCTTCTAGACTATTTTCAGGATCAGTGATCTTAATACCATGCTATCTTACATTCCTTCCTGCCAGGATCCTGCCTCCCCCTCCAGAAGATACTGTTTCTCTACCCACACTAAATGACAACATCCCCTCCCTTCATCACCAGCCAAGCATCCTCAGCCCTGGTGTGGGGTGTCCAGGTTTGCAGCCTGCACCACCCACTCTCTCTGTAGTTACCTGGTGAATGTGGATGGGGCCATATTTCCCTTAGTCATTCCTCAGCGCTCAAATGACAGATGAATTTTTCTATTCTTGCTGCTCTTCAAACTTTGGGAAGTATCAAGTGAACCATTACCTCTTTCATGATATTCAGCTTGGCTGAGGACGCTGAGAACACTTGCAATGCAATGCCTTTTTAAACGTACAGTTATGGTCTATGTCCTACCTAGTTCTGTTACATTTTTCTACCACATTTTCATTTTATTGTGCCATTAATCATTGATTATCCTCATTTTACCATCAGGTTATATGAAGTGTTATATTTACATTATCATTTTCTTGTTTCTTTTTATAATGGTGGAGAAATTAATAAGATATGTGACACTGTCTTGGAAGCTCGGGGAATCCCTGATTGCTCTCTGCCAGTTTGTCACTTTGCACACACTACTTGTTGGGCAACTTCTGCACATCTACTGTGGACAACATGTCTGCCAGTCAATCTGGGTGTTTTAGTGGCAAATTTTCCCATAACGTATAAACATAGAGGTCAAATGATAATAGTTAGAAAATGAAATAATTTTTCCTGGCAACAAAGCAAGACTTTCATTACTAGCAACAATAAAAATACATAGAAAAACTAAATACCTCAAAGATATTATTTAATGACATCTAAATAAGATCAAGTGATACAATAGTGTAGGTAGTAAAAATAGTATAAGTGAAATATAATTTGTTAATTATAAACTGAGTATCAAAGTGAGGAAGGAGTTTAGCTTCTCTAACAGGAGAAAATAATATTGATTAGAAATCGGAATGAGAAAAAGATATCCTGATACGTCATATCTGAATTCACTTGAGAGTAGTTTTTTTCCACAACTTAAGAGGTAATCTACTTTTTTCAAAAGGACTTAATTGGGTGGCACCTGTGGCTTAAAGGAGTAGGGCACTGGCCTCCTATGCCAGAGGTGGCAGGTTCAAATCCAACCCTGGCAAAAAATTGCAAAAAAAAAAAGGACTTAATTGACAAAATTTCTTTTATTTTCCTAAATACTTGTGTTTTTATGGAGAAAATTACTCATTTACACCAAATGCTTAATCACATGCAATCTTCATGAGGGTAGAGACCAGATAATTCTTACAGCCCTAGCACCAAACACCAGAGGTTCCCAGTGAATATTTCCTGAATAAATCAATAAATAGAAGACTATATACACATACCCATATGTATATATGTACCAAATCATAAATGTTATATTTATTTAATATATAACCTATTAGTATATTTATTTAATATATAACTTACTAGTACAAACATAATATTTCCTATATGTAGGAGTATACTTAAAAAATATACCATACCATTTGGGCAAACTGTGGAATTTTATAGAAGTCTGTTATATTTTTGGTATTTGGTGTCATACGAAGGGGGACAGACAGGTCTCTGTGCACCAGAACAGTAAATTCTGTTTAAACATTTATCTTACCCAGAGATTACGTATGAATCAAAGCAATCTTTTTAAAAAGTTCTCTAAAAAAATAGGAAATATACTCAATTTAAGTCTTGCTTTCTGATCATTTATGCCAGTGCCTGTCAGATATCTTCCTGATCCAATGCCCAGTGAGTGCCCTGTTGGCTATGAATTAAGGAACCAGCAACACTAATCAGCAAATAAAATGCACATCTAATAGGGCTCTGTAAGAGAGTCTGTAGAGTAACACAGCACTTTGAATTTTAATAGAGCAGCCAAAGAAAGAGAAAATAGTATGTCAGTCTCATAATTGATCATTATGTTGCCAACTTTTCCTTATACAAAATCATGCTTGTAAAGTATCTGCTAACGGCCATTTGATTTCCCCCAGACGTGGAAACCAGATCTAATTAAAGAGGACATTTAATTTCTAATAAACCTATTTGCTGGCTCGGCACCTGTGGCTCAAGCGGCTAAGGCACCAGCCATATATACCTAAGGTGGCGGGTTCAAATCCAGCCCAGGCCCGCCAAACAACAATGATGGCTGCAACCAAAAAAAAAAAAAAAAGCCGGGTGTTGTGGTGGGCGCCTGTGGTCCCAGCTACTTGGGAGGCTGAGGCAGTAGACTCACTTGAGCCCAGGAGTTGGAGATTGCTGTGAGCTGTGATACCACAGCACTCTGCCCAGGGGGACAGCTTGAGGCTCTGTCTCAAAAAAAAAAAAAAAACCTATTTGCTTTGCATGTTTCATGTTCTTGAATACATTTCTACCCAGGGTGTTGGTTTCAAATTTTGGGAACTTTAAGTAATGAAAAAATTTAAATAGTAGCAATTCCATTTAGAATGCATTCAATAAAATATCCTTTTATCTCATGTTTGAGTTAGTGATGTAAAGGGCTCATATATTTAAACATATGTACACAGAACACAAAACCTCACAATAATTCTACCCCCGAGATTCAGACCTGGGAGCATCACGATTATCAATAAAGATCATCCACAATCAGCCACTAATTTCTAAGAAGAGATCTTGAAAGGACATCACTTTACATCAATTCTAGTCTATATTGTATCATTAGCCAGGTTCCAGCTTATAGACTGAGTCATGAAAATAATATACTTACAGATTATAAACTCACCCAGACACCTAAGAATTAGATCAGTGCAACCTTGAAACCAAAGTGATCTATATTGAACCATATTGTTTATACACACAGAAGCATATCATAAAAATATTGAAATACATTGAAATATTCTTCCATTTTTCTTAACAATTTGAAACTTTCTCAAAACAGATGCTTATGTCACTATAAAGAAATGAGATGAGGAATGACAGACTCCAAGTGCAAAGTCAGCATATGCTTTCAGGATCCTAGCCAGAAAGAGCTAGCATGTTTGAATTGGGCAATTAACAAGTGGTTCACCTGAGCTCAAGAGTTTGAGACCAGTCTGAGCAAGACAGAGATCCCATCTCTACCAAAAGTAAAAAAACTAGCTGGGTGTTGTAGTGGGTGCCTATAGTCCCAGCTCCTTAGGCAGCTAAACCAGGGGAATCTCTTGAGACCAAGAGTTTGAGTTTGCTGTGAGCTAGGACACCACAGCACTCCACCCAGGGTGACAGAGTGAGACTCTGTGTCTAAATAAATAGGGTAATTACAGAAGAGTTTAAAAGGGATGTATTTGTAAAGATCTTAGGCTAGCAACAGTGGGGAGCTATACCTCAGTCTGTTGGGAGGTGGTGCAAGCTGGTTAATATGAAGGAGAAGAGCTATGTAGCGGGGACAGGGGACAGCCTCCCCTAATTCAGGGGGCCCCGGTCACCCCGTAGGAAGGGAGCTGAAGAAGGAAATCCTTCAGACTCAGTGTTTTCCCTTTCTTCACTGAAGAAACTCAGACAAAAGCCGGAAAACCTTGGAACTGTGGACACCGCCCATTTTTAAAGCAGAGTAAGAAGGCGAATGGACCTGTAGTCCCAGCTACTCAGGAGGCAGAGGCAAGAGAGTCACTTGAGCCCAAGAGTTTGAGGTTGGTGTGAGCTATGAGGCTATGAGGCTATGAGGCCACTCTACCGAGGATGACAAAGTGAGACTCTGTCTCCAAAAAAAAAAGGCAAATGGTTTTGGAGAAGCAAAGATGCCGAGTGCAGCAGTGAATTGAAATGGACAATGCCTCCCAGGAGTGAGAAAGTAGACAAAAGAAATGTGCCCCGTCCAAGGAAAAGAACAGGCTCTCAACTAAGCAGGCGGGAAAAGTGATTGAGAAGCCATCATGCTCCCCACAGAATGTCAAAATAGGACAGAAGCAAGACTGTATCTGAAACGGGGGAGGAATACCAAAGAAGTGCGAATGAAAGACACTTAACAACTGTGGCACAACGACAGCGTCCCAAACATTGGACTAGGCAGATTTTTAAAATAAAGGACGTCTTTTCATTCTTATAACCTGCCAGTGAGAAAGTTATGACTATAACAATTTTAAAGATATGGAAACTTCAACCCATGAGGGCACCTGTTTCCTCTTCCCCTATTAAAAGTGCAGTGCCACTCTGGGAGGCCAAGGCAGGTGGATTGCCTGAGCTCATGAGCTCAAGACTAGCCTGAGCAAGAGTGAGACCCTGTCTCTAAAAAATAGCTGGGCATTGTGGCGGACGTCTGTAGTCCTACCTACTTGGGAGGCTAAGGCAAGAGGATTGCTTGAGCTTGAGAGTTTGAGGTTGCTGTGAGCTGTGATGCCACAGCACTCTAGGGACTCTACCGAGGGAGACAAAATGAGACTCTATCTCAAAAAAAAAAAAAAATGCACCAGTGTACCACCGGGTCTCTAATAGGGTCTACCAAATAGTTTAACCACCTGTTGGTTAGTTAGGTTTAGTACAGGACTGCCTTTAGCTTAAGTCTGGTCTGGTGGAATCATTGCCCTGACCTGGAGATTTTTCTGGCCTAAGAGAACTGGATGAAAACTTGGGTCCCCTTTCCAGAAACTTGAGCAGCTTTTTTTCCCACCAGGACCTCAGAGACAATGAATGCACAGATGGGGCTGATTAATATGCCAAGGCACCTTCTCCTAGATGGCCCATTCTGCCCCTACGCATGGAGCTGGGAAAGTAACCAGGCGTACAGTCTTACATCACGTATGGAATCCATTAGGCAATTCTATTTGGACCTAAAAAATAATAACCCTACTTTTCTTCCAACTTACAATTGGCTGTCGTAATCCTATGCTCTTTCTGAGCTATTTCCAGCAAGTTTACATTGTAGCCATTGTCTTGTCAAATCCCCTTTATCTACGAAGCTAATTTTATAGTCTCTTGCTCTGGTTTTACGGTTTTCCTTAGAGGTCCCCCATACATAACCACAGCACACTCTCCAGATTTAATAATAATAACAGCCAACATTTAGAGAGAGGTCGGCAGCCTGGACTCAAAGTCAAGACATGGTTTATCTCATAGCATCTTCCCAGTGGATCTATGAGGTGGATGCTATTATTAGCCCCCATTTCAGAGCTCAGCGACCAAGACTCAGCTTCAATTAAGCAGTTTGCTATTGTTGACATAGCAGGAAGTGTCCAAGATAAGCGTTAAGCCAGGAATCCTGGCTCTGCAACACGCCTGTTTAACCATTGCCCTCTGTTGCTTTCCGATGTTTTAAAAATAAAACTCTGTTCCTCACTCCCCCAAACTATTTCTCACAAGCACCTGGCAGAGAGACAGGAAAGTTGGCTTCCACTCCCTTTTTCAGATGGTGACTTTTTTTTTAATTCTTCCTTATTTATTTATTACGTTACCCTTATCCTCTTGTCTGCTTATAAAACACCCCCTCTTTTCCTCTGTGCCTCAAACAATATTAAAGCATCTTCCTGTATCACCAAATACTCTATAACTTTCCGACTAATGCCAGTTGGGCCATGTGCATTTTCAGGCCACGGTGTTCAACTTTGTCAGTGTAACAGAATCCCATTGGGCCATGTGTCATGTGCAGGCAAGTAGCCAGTAAGCACTACCTCGTGAAGTCCTTTACCACTTCTGGTCAGGTAATCGCCCATCAGGGAAGGCGTGGAACCCCAAATGTACAAACTCCAATGAGTACATTAGCAACGTGAAATGAAAGCCCAAAGTACTTGCGTCCTTGAAGTACTAAGGAGACCGGTTTCAATATGGAAAAATATCAAACTTTCTTCACCAATAATTAAAGAATTCTGTGTGGAATCTGAAACCTACAGGCCAAATCATTTTTCCTGAGTTTTCAGTATAATAATGTTTGAAATAGCGACTAACCAAACTCAGATGTGAGAAAAATAACTTCAGGAATACCAGACAAAAGAAAATGAAAAATTTTCAATATTCTCTAGAGAAGACACCAAAATTTAGTAGTTTCATGTCGGTATGCACAGGAACATAAAGCTTGTCTCTCTATATATATTTTCTTTACATCCGTGACAGTACATCCCTGAGGGTTTTTTTTTCCCCCTATGGCTCTGGCTCGGATTACTGTGTTTGATTCTGCCGTTTTATAATTTTGCCATCTTCCTCTCTTATCTCCAACTCAGTTAGCATAAAATAATTGTTTTAGCTCATTTCTTATGTTTTATCATAGGTAATTGGGATAGGGACTCATGGGACCAGGGGACGGCTAGAGTTCCTGTGAAGCTGGCAACATGGGTTTTGCAGTCAGCCTGACATTGATTTAAAATGCATTTCAGACTGATGAAAGGTGGTGGATTCACAGTCGCCGAGACTGAAGTTCTCTGGTTCTCCACTGAACAAAGAGCGCCCGGGGAACGGCAGTGCCCCATAAACTTGCTTCAGCTGTGAGGTGACATTCGCCAGAAAGAGGCATGTTGGGGGGCTACAGCTGAAAGGACTGGATTATCGGGAAGCCACACGTCGCTCAGATCTGAAAAGAGGAGTTGGATTGTTCCCGTTGTCAGATGCGGCGAGTGAGAGCATCTGTATTGCAGTTCATTTCGCAATAATGTGAAGCTTCTTCTTTATGCTTTTTATCCTCAAAATGCTTAAATTTTTCCAATATGTGAGATTTCCTAGGTGTTTAATGTTGTCCTTATTCATCACTTTTTACTCACTTGCTCTGCAAAATTGGGCAAGTTCTTGTGCCTCTCTGTGATTCAGTTAACACACCTATTCCATTCTGGTTTAAAAAATGGGCAATTTATAAAATATCTTCCAGCTCTGAAATCAAGATATAGAGTCACTTAGCCGGGCACTGTGGTGGGAGCCTATAGTCCCAGCAATGTGGGAGGCTGAGGTAAGAGAATCACTTAAGCCCAAGAGTTTGAGGTTGCCGTGAGCTGTGATGCCACAGCACTCTACCAAGGGCAACGTAATGAGACTCTGTCTCATAAAAAAAACAGAAAAAAAAAAAGGATATAGGGTCACACGAAGTGAAAATATACCCCATGATCCCATAGAAAGATCTTGAAAGAGTAATTCATTTTGCTCTATTAGCTCTTCCAGATTCTCAGCTATGATGGACCTCCAGAATTCAGAATAAACAGTCTGATGTGGTTGTAAGAATTTGTGGGGGTGCATCTCAAAAGATTTTATGTATTCCCGTTTACATGGTGAATGAGTCTTGTGGCCATTTCCTGTCTCTTACCTATTTGATTTTAATTAAACAAAATAAAACAAAAACTAAGACAACTGATCTTTGTTCCCATGGCAAAATAGATATTTTGAAAAACTAAGCTCTAAGGAACAATCTCAGAAAAAATGGCTGTTAGAATTTGCTATAACCAATCCGGTTCCCAGTCATCCAGAAGAATCTTCATGGCTCTGGGTCAAGGTATTTACCTCAAAACAGATCTTTCCATTATGTAGACTTCATATTGAATTGAAACTAGAGGGGAAAATATAGCTCACTAGGGATATCTTATGACCTAACAGAGTTAAAACAGATCTAAGGATTGGAGGGGAATAGGAGCCATGGGAGACAGACAAACCTGATCTGTCCGCTGGATCTCCACCAAAATCAGGGCTTAGCACTTGGGATCATCTAGATTCTTGGTGTGTGCCATTGTACTTTGCTTTTATTCTCTTAACTCCTTCATCTAATTCAACTGATTCATCTAATTCACACACACACACTCACTCATAAAACACACAAACACAAATATTTAACTCCATCTCCCTGCTTTTTCCTATATCCTTAGGTTGCAAACAAAGTTCATAACAAAACCATGGTTGGGGCTCAGAAAATGATACCCCAAGGTATGGTACTTTGGCATGCTGAGTGCTTTGAACTAAACGACCGTCTCAGAGGCAAAGCCTCTCTGAGCTTATCCTACATTCCTGCCTGTCACCCCTCTTTCTCTCCCAAACGGGAATTCCTCTTTCCCAAGGCAAGACATAAAAACTAGAACTCCTCTTCCCTAAAGCAAGCCAAAAACCTAAAATCATGACTAACCATCCCCCACCTTTTTGTGTAGGAAATAGCCATAAAGAAATCTTCTGACCTACTTGTGTGATAGTAGGTCAAAAGACCCTCATTCTAGAGCGGTCTTGTCCTGTACGCGGAAGGAGGGAAGGTGGAGAAGAATCCAACGAAATCTGAAGGACAAACCTTGCTGGGTTTCCCCCCTTAGTTTGTTACCGTTAGATCCTACCCTTTTGCACAATTACATTTCTACAGGACTGGCTATTCCTCATCAACTAAGCATAAAAATACACAGTTTTCCCTGGGTCTTTGGACCTTCATTTCTGAAAGCTAACACATCATGTTAAACTTTGACTAAATAAGTTTGTTATGTTTTTTTGTTGTTAACCCATCTTTTGGGTTGTCAGCTATAATCTTTATGATGAGTCAAGGTGAGTGCCACCCCTGAGTGCCACCATGTACATTGCCCTCTCGATCCAGCATTTAACACAAAGGATGTTTCCTTCAATCAGCGCTAGTTAGTATTTGTGTATAAGGAAGGAAAATTCAAATGTCTTATTAATGTTGTTACTGAATACCTAATGATAGCTAATTTCAATAGTGAGACGAAAAAAGAATCACTTGTATTTCCAATTTCAAGGCTAACCATTTGGGTTTTCAGGGACACTAAAATAAACATATCAAGGAAATAATACATTTACCTGCTAGAGAGGTCAGGCTTAACTTTCATCTTCCCATAAAAGTCTACTAAATGGGGGTGGTACCTATGGCTCAGTGGGTAGGAGGCCGGTCCCATATACTGAGGGTGGTGGGTTCGAACCCGGCCCTGGCCAAACTGCAACAACAACAACAAAATAGCTTGGCATTGTGGCAAGTGCCTGTAGTCTTAGCTACTTGGGAGGCTGAGGCAAGAGAATCTCCTCAGCCCAAGAGCTGGAGGTTGCTATGAACTGTGACACCACAGCACTCTAATGAGGGCAATAAAGTGAGACTCTGTCTCTAAAAAAAAAAAATTAATTAATTAAAATAAATAAATAAATAAAGTCTACTAAATGAGGAGAAAAAAGGAAAAATTATGAATAATCAGGAGCCATCATTTTTAATAAAAAATGAATAAATCCAGCTTTAGGGCCAAGTCTTTAGGATGTAAGAACATGAATGTTATCGGTAGCAGCAGGTGAATGCTGACCTCAACATCATGGTTTTGTGTTTGAGTCAACTCTCTCAGCCAAGAAGGACCAGGAACGTGGTAGCCCAGGCCTCATGTCTTTGAACCAGAAACATGTATAGCAATTATGCTCTCTGTTGCCTCTGGTATACTCAGCAATGTGGTAAGATAAAGATGACTGTACGTTGTCGAAACAAAAAATACTCTAAGTTATATTTCCTTCCTGTCTAGATGGGCAAATGCAGGGCTGAGGAGCAGCCCTGAGAGATGGAAATCGCCTTCCTCATGTCCGAGAAAACCTCCCACTAACTCTGAGTTTCCATTTCCTCAACTGTGAACTGGTGATCAAGCCTTTCTTGTCCATTTCACAAATTTTCTGTGAGCATCTAATAAATAAATACGGTGACAGCATTAATAAGATCTTCCATTTCCTGCGCACTGAGATGGTAAGCATGAGCACAGGACGTCACAAGCACTATCTCGTGAGCCATTGGAACTAACCTGTGAAAGGGTAACACGGACACCATGCTGCAGTTTAGAACAGTCAGGCTCAGGGAATTAAAGCACCACAGAGTCTAAACGGGAACGCAAAGAGATTTAATCCCGGGATTGTAGGTGACATGTTGCGTAAGGGATATCAAAGGACACTTTATCTATTCGTTAAACTCCAACAAGGAGCGTATTCTGTTTTCCTGGTCTTTTGTTTTTAAGTGATAACGATGTTTGGAGATAATAACTGTGATACTTCTGCAGATAAGAAAAATATTCCACAGTCACTTCTAGATTAATAGGATCCACCAAAGTGAAGTGGAAAATGTGATGAAAATGTAGAGAGAGGAATTTAATAGGTAAAGCCCCAATGTTGCTGTTTTTTGCCGTCCTCAGGTTGGGGGAGGGTCCCCCTGCCTTTCTCTCTTCCGTGGTCTTGAATGCCGCTAACAAGTGCATTGTGCCCGTGACACTGCACCATCACTTACTTAGAGCTGGAACTTTTAAAAACTTAAAATCTACAGTGGAAAAAGTGACACAGACTTTCTAAAGTCCTCTTCTGCCTTTCAAAATCCCGTTCAGGGCATTTAATTTCTCTAATTTAGAAAAAGATCCAAATAACCTTTTTGACCAAAGAGCTATCTAATCAGACCAAGAGTGTTAAAAGTCCCTCCTCTTACTCTAGCCAACTCTGAAAGATACAAAAATCCGTCTGTTTTGGATTTTTCCCCCCCTTAGGTAGATAATTGAAATGATTCTAGTTTGGCTGCTCAAGCCCTAAAGTGTCACAGTGATGAGTGTCATAAGATAAATATAGGGATAACTTCTTACAAATATTTCTTTTTGCAATCTGGTGTTACATATGGATGCCTGGAATAAGTAATGTAAATTGGTCTCCTCTAATTTACATTTAAACAGGGGCTTAAGGAGGATCAGGGAGCACCACTCTGTCTTGAAAAGCTACAGCCTAAAAAGAGTGGCAGGGATTGTCATCAGTATTATAATCATTACCAAGTTCCAAAAAAAAAGACTCTTGTTAGGAACGGATCCATCTCTGCAGGGGATATCCCAGACTGCGGTGCTTGGATAAAATATGAATCGAGGACTAATGCCAGAAAACCCAAATTACATTTCTAAAAGAGGATGTTACATTAAAATAGTGATAAGCTGGGTAATTATAGAGAATTTGTGGGCCTTTTAGCATAATTAATGACATAAAATACTGAAGTTTGAAATTTAAAATCCATCTCTTTTAAATTATGCTTCTGAATTTACATGTATCATTAGAAGGAAAATAAACACGGAATGGTTAGATTACTAAGTATAAACGAAACCCGGATTAGATGTTTGTCCATTGTTGAATATTACAAAGGGAAGCAAAAATTGTTTCTCATATTAAGTAAATTCTCGTTAACTGCAGGGCATTTACTAAAACTAATATTAATATTATCTTAGTTAACTTTTCATATATAACAAGTGCTGGGTAAATAAACCCGGTATGAATTCTTGGATGTAATTTATAATGAATTTGTGCTAATGATAGCTAATGTGCCTAGTTAAAATGGAAGCTTTATTGAGAATAAATGTTGCTCATTTACTTCAAAGGGAGTTACCAAACGTGTGTAATTTGACGGTAATTTAAGAAATAAAACAATGTTAGCTAATAAAAGTAGGATTTACAAATTTTCTTATAAAAATGCAGTACATATGTTACATCATTTTTAATTGTTTACTAATAAAAGAAGAAAAAAATTCTTAGACTCTATGGATACCCCAAAGATTCAAACAAATAACTACTCAGGAATACATTGTGCCCAATCTAATCACATGAGCCTTAAAAGGAGAGTTTTCTCCAGGCGAAGCAAAGAAATGTGGAGTAGGCCGCAGGAAGATGCGGCAGAAAAGGAGATCAGAGAAAGGTATGTACAGAAGGTCTCCACCCAGCTTTGGTGACTTTGAATGTTAGAAAAATCTGGGCAATCCTGGTGCTGAAAAGGACACCTGGCCAAAAGCCAGCAGGAAATGATGGCATGCAACTGAATTCTGCTGCCACTGAAGGAGCCTGACAATGAGCCCTCTGTGGGGACCGCGCCCCCACTGACACTGGGATTTAGTCCTGTGACACCCGTGTCAGCCTTCCAAACTGCAGAACTGTGAGACAGTACATGTATATTGCTTTAAATCACAGTATTTGTGGTTATTGGCTAAAGCACCAAGAGAAAATTAAGACTCTATTGCATTTAAATATGCAGTATAGACACTTGTGAGTGTTAAGATGATCAAAATCACTTTCATGGTAGAAGCTCTTGGCATCCATAGGAACTAGAACTTTGTCACCACCTGCATCCACACCCCCATCACCTGGCCTTCCAGCATGACAGTCGCCTTTAGGACAAGCCTCTGTACAGCTCATCTTGTCTCTGTCAACTCTCTTTTCTAGGCTACAGATCTGATGATCTTTCCAAAATAGAAATCAGAGAAACTTTCACATTCTCGGTTATGTCTCAACCTCTTGCCTCACTCTTAACCTCTCTGATAGCAAATACAGATGCTCCTTGACTTACGATAGGGTTGGGTCCTGATAAATACATTGTAGGTTTAAAACATCCTAAGTCAAAAATGGATTTAATGAGCTTAACCTACCAAACAGCATATCTTAGCCTACCTTACTTAAATGTGCTCTAAACATTTACGTTAGCCTACAGCTGGGCACACTCATCTAATGCAAAGTCAATAAAGTATTGAGTATCTAATGTAATTTACTGAATTCTGTACTTAAGTGAAAAACAGAATGATTTTATGGGTACTCAAAGCATTGTTTCTACTGAATGTGTACCCCTTTTGCACTACCATAAAGCCAAAAAATCGCTCAGTTGAACCATTCTAGGTCAGGGGCTGTCTGTATACACTGAACACAGCCTGCTCAGTGCTGGGCATACAATTTCTCTTGGTCCTCACACAGCACTCTGAGGGTGCCAGGCAAGCTGTGTCCTCCTCTTAAACATTTGAGGAAATTGATCCACAGAGTTGTTGAACGATTTGCCCGAGAGCTGTAGATAATTACTGGCAGGTCTCTGTTTGAAGCCAACCAGTCTGCGCCCAGAGCCTCCACTCTGAGCAATCATTTCACACTTTACTTTTCTCTCAGATTTTTAAAGGCTGCATGGTCTTCCCAGCACCCTTGGTATGTCTTTTCCCCCCAACCTGAACCCCCCTTCTGCCTTTATTGAGAGAGCTGCTTCTCATAAGTTAAATAAGCTCAAGGGTGACTTTTCCCCAGAAGACTTTTCTGATTCCCTGGGCTACCTCAGCTTTGCTTTAGAGGCTGCCATGGGCCTTCATCCCGCCTTCTCAGCAGTTTGCGTCCATCGGCCCCTTGGGCTGTGTTGATTCAGTAGTGCCCAGCTCCAACACTGCTGGTGTCCCCCCGGGGACAGGGGACAGGAGCGTTGTTTGTTTCCTCTCATCAGCACATCCTGGGTGCCTTCTGCTACATCTGGCAGAGGTGCTTGAGATGGGCAGTAAACTCAGAGTGAATGACTGAAGCGATGCCTTCTTCTGCTTTTAACCTTATCCTGTCTGATTAGCAACCCGATCCCTTCACATGGTACCAGACAAGCTGCATTATGGCTTTTGAGTGCAACACCTTTTAACACCATCCTCAGAGAGAGGTTCAATAAAACTTTAGCTAGAGCCGGGCCTGGTGGCTCAGGCCTGTAATCCTAGCACTTTGGGAGGTTGAGGTGGGTGGATTGCCTGAGCTCACGGGTCTGAGACTAGTCTGAGCAAGACCTGGTCTCTAAAAATAGCCAGATGGTGTGGCTGGCACCTGTCGTCCCAGCTACTCAGGAGGCTGAAGCAAGAGAATCACTTGAGCTCGAGAATTTGAGATTGCTGTGAGCTGCAACACCGCAGCACTCTACCCAGAGCAACAAAGTGAGACTCTGTCCCAAAAAACCTCCAAAAAAGAAACAAAAAAATTAAATTAAAAAAATAAAACTTCAGATGTAATTTGTAAATTTCTAGGGAAGGATTTTCATGAATACGGCTTGGGTCAGTCCAACCCCTAAACCAATTGACTGTGATGCATTTTTGAACAATGGGGCCTTTCTGAGAAAGCATCGTAACTGTGCTGAAAAGACACCCCACTTGGTGTCCACCACAACATCCACGTGGACATACGTGACTAGGTTACAGAACGAGAACTTGGACAATTAAAATGTGGACAATATAGTAACCAAAGACTACAAGCAAAGCATGTCGCTAAATGTTTTACCTATGTTATTTCATTTCATATTCATGATAATCTTGTGAGTTATGTGTCCTCATACGTACTGTTATCTGTATGTCACATATGAGAAATTGAGGCTTAGAGAATTTAAAGCCATTTATTCAGAATCACACTGCTAGAAAAATGGTAGAGTGAACGCCAACCTGTCACAATCCAAAGTGTGTGCTCAGAAGCACAATCAAACCTTGTTAACAGCAAAGCTATTTGACTATATAGAATAGCCCCAAATTGACTAGATGATTAGTTGCATCAGGGTACAGATGTAAAGGACAGAGTCTACCCAGTAATTCTGCACAGGGCCTGCGATACAAAGTGGTAAGTCAGGAGGGAAAGAAAAAAGATGATTTATATAAAGTATAGCAGGTGCTATTTCAGTCTAATGATAGTGAAGGAGTAAATGTAAAAAACGAAGATTATGTGAAGCTGTGTTAACCATGGCTAGGCACAGACAAACACATATAAGCAAACATAGGATAACTAAGGAAGGATTTGAGGCTATCCCAATATCGTGTGTGGTGTCTGATCTACCCTGGAGCTTTAAGAAAGTCCTTCTTTTAAGAGAGCATAAAATATATATTGATCAGAAAGTCATGACTAAATACATTCATTTTAACTTTCAAAAATGAAATCTTTATGGGGTCCCCAAAAGTATTTTATTCAAATGCTCTAAAGAGAAATCTTTATAAGAGAAAATAGAAATTGAGTGTCACAAGCTGACACTGTCTATTTTAGGGATTGGGGATAAAAGAAACCAATTTTCTATAAATCCTGGTACATTATCAAAATGGTACACTAAATTTTTCATATTAAATTATTTAACTGCATATTATAAAATTAAAAATGAAAGTTCTGTTTTAAATGATTACAAAGCATTGAATTGGAATATAATTTAATAATAGCATGCAAAATGCATTATCAGATGAAGTCAATCTGTCCAATTTCATAATACTACATACAGATGATGTTAAATACTCCTAAAATATATTAATATAGTTCCCTTTAAGACATTTTTTCTTCTGCTATTGGGCATATGACCAGATGCTTTAATTTATTCTCTAAACATTATCTTGACACTATTGGTTTCTATAATTGTTTTTTGGGATAATTTAACTATAAAACATTTCAAGGTTTCAGTTTTATGAAGTACGTGATGCATAATTAAATTGTACTATATGACTCTGTTAGCTATCATTAAACAGGCCGGTAATTCAACCAGAGACGTACATATGAATTGGATCCTGTTCTAATTGTCATTTATTCTAATTCTGATCTATTCAAAAAGCTGAAAGTAGATTTTAAAATCCAAGTAACTTAAAGGAAATAGCGTATTTATTAATCAGGTTTTAAACATCTCTGAAAGAACATTCGGGAGAGCCATTTTCTTTGGAAATAAAATTATAATGACATCACAGATCTTTAACAAAACAGATGTGATTAAAACCATCTTTGTTCTTTCCATCCTCCAATTGCTTCTTAGCGTGTGTGTATGATCATAACTAGCCCGTATGTAACAGAAACATTTCTAAGGACAGTGAAAGCTGGAAGAATCCAATGATCGGTTAGGTATTTGTTCAATGGATATCTGACTCTAATAAAAACAAGGTTCTAAATAAGTTAATACGGGTTTCACTTTAATAAAATATGAGTGTATGTTAAGGAAATAAAAGCAGCACAAGTTCATGGCAGCTGTGGGGCCACTGGACCCACTCGATACCCTGGGCCTCAGTCGCACACTCCGAGGCAGCTCATCAGCTCAGGCAAAACCCCCTTGGCCTCCCCATTCCTGAATAGCTCTCCTGTCAACCTCTTTAATAACTCAGCACTCCTCTCTGCCCTGAGACAACCAGAAACACCACAAGACTCGTTCTAAACATCCCACCCGAGCCAGTGCATTCAATTCAGGTTTATGTGTGTTGATGATGGGAATTGGTATCACCAAGCTTGATTTGTTTTTCCTGTGCTGTCCAGAACCTCTGTGTTTAAACTCTGGCTAACTGCCAATCCACTTGGACATCCTCTAGGCACTTTTTACCTGACACCTTAAAGGCTGAATTCCTACCGTCCTGACTCCCTAATCTATGCCTGTGTCTTTCTCCATGTGTATCCCTGATTCAGGGACACCACGGTGCCTTTATCAGGAGGAGGGTTCAATCTCATCATCATCAATTTCTTCTCTCTTTCATCATTACCACAATATACGTACCTGCCACTAAAAAATAATGATGACTTCTCCCTACAAGCTTCTCCAGTTACGGCTGTTTCTCTGTCTTCTTTATAACTTTCTCCTGATTTATTTATAACCTCAAAAGAGTAGTCTCCTTACTGTGTCTAATTCAGCTCCTCCAATTCTCTCTCTCTCCTATTTTTTTTTGTATTTTTTTCCAAGTGCACTACTTTACATACAAATTTGTTAAGAAAATGACAATGTTCCATATTCCTTTCCTCACTGGCAAGAAATTCTAAAGTATTTTGGTGAGTTGTTTGAGTCTTGTTATAGGCTGAATTTTGTCCCTTCTCTCCCAAATGTATACTTTGAAGTCCTAGCAACTCAGAATGTGACTATAATTAAAGACAGGGGTCATTAACAAGGCAATTCATTTAAAAGAAGGGGGTTGGGGGGAGCCTTTATCCTATGCATGTGCTTTTAAGAAGAGAAAATTTGGGCCCAGACAACTACAGAGGGAAGACAAGCGAAACGCAGGAAGGGCAGGTGGCGAGCTACAAGCCCAGAGAACGCCCCCTAAGATACCAACCTACTGACACTTTGATCTTGGACTTATCATTTCCAGAACTATGAAAAACTAAATTTCTATTAATTAAGCCACACTTTGTTATTGGAAGTCCCAGTAAATTAATATAACACTCTTTTTTATCTCCAAATGATACACTTCCCTTGTTGCTTTTTGATTTTTCTGAGTTAAGCAGATTGACCATTTCCTAGGACAGTGGAGAAGGTACAGAATTTTCAGCACTCTGAATACGTGGGCAGCCAGGCTTCCTGTCCTCCTAACATAGTTCCTGTATTCTATTGATGCATGAGGCCATTGTACATATCATTTTATGTACCACTAAGAAAGAAAAATTATGCCAGTTAAACTGTGACACGAACCTTTCTTATCACCTAGACTTTTTACTGAAAGACGTCTTTGGGAAGTAACCAGAGATAGATTTTATCATGTGTCATTCTTACCGAACACGGAAATAGAAGCAAAATAAATTGTTAAAGATAAACCTAAATTACTTCTCGAATTCAAAAACTGACAACTGCAAATCATCTATTTGACTCAGAGAGAGTCTTACTCTCCATGTTTTTCACACTGTCATCCTTTGTGCCATCAAAAATGTTGATGGTGCAGTTTTCATAAAAGAAATCTTCCCACACTAAAAGACTTTAATGTCAGGCTCTTAATCGAGTTTTGCCTTACTCACAGCTAGCTAGATTTTTTTTCTCCTTCAATAATATTACTAAATACATCTACTTTATTACCTCGCTTTATTCCCACACCGTTGGTTTCTTATATAGGTCTACACCCAGGTAGCTGTCACCAGATCAATTCTAGAACACCTCCAGCAGACCAGGATCCTGGCACTTCTGAGGCTCTTGCTGTCTGCGTGGGTAGTGACAGGCGATTGCTGCCTGGCAATGTTTGTAAGATATCGTGTATTGTTAGATGAAGCCTATTTTTCAGTGCATCAAAATGCATATGTTAGAATATCATTCTGGTTAAACCAATATTCCACATTTACTTATTAAGACCATGTTGACCGGCTCGGCGCCTGTGGCTCAACCGGCTAAGGTGCCAGCCACGTACACCTAAGGTGGCGGGTTCGAATCCCCAGCCCGGACCCGCCAAACAACAA